>NC_043000.1:57810371-57852871 GCF_006345805.1 Octopus sinensis | reverse complement strand
GTAGAAGTCATTGAATAGTGAGAGAGGGGTAAAGCATGAGGAATAGTAGAAGTATCATTGAATAATGAGAGAAGGGTAAAGCATGAGGAAGAGTAGAAGTGTCATTGAATAGTGAGAGAGAGGGTCGGAGGAGTAAAGTTGAAAAAGTGCAACACACTAATACACTAACATTCGCTTATTATTATAGATATATATACATGTGTGTGTAATTTCCATTTACCAAACTTTACTCGGAGTATTAAAAAACTCAAGGCAACATTAGAAGACACTCTGCTTATAGTACCATGTAGTAAGAATGAATCTAGAGTCATGTAGGTGCAAAGCAAACTTCCTAACCACACAGTTATGCCCTTATCCTAGGAAAAACATGAATTTTATTCAGTCCTAAAGTTCATGGAACTGGTCAGTTACTGAATTATATTTCTAGATACAAAATTTCAAGCAATAAATTGTTATTTTTTGCACTGATGTATATCATATATTCTAATGATCATTTTAAAATATTTGTTCTAAATTGGCTTATAGATAATATAAGTTATGACTAATTAGCTTAATATATGGATTAAATACATAAGAAGAGCTAGTGTTAAATAATTTATTTACATTTTTATATTCTTATTCTGTTGATATATTTATTTTGGATTGGGAATAGGAAAGCCTTGATCAGAAAGTAACCTTTCAGTGAACTCAAGTCTCAGGCCCAGTTTTGATTTATGGTTGTAGCTGAGCTGTTGACATCTTTATTTTTTTTTTTGCTAATAATTTCAAGAGGAGCATGAAGAGTTCAACAATACAGTTTCTCCTCCCCCAAAGTCATTAAGGATAATGACCCTCGTTGTATATCTCTAATATAAAATGTCTCTTGTGTAACAAAAATAACAGTGAACATATAATATGGATATAAAGAATAACAAGCTCACTTTCTACTGGAATGAAAAAAATATTCTTTTAGCTTAATGCCAGTGCTGTATTTATTCTATTCTCAAGAGTCTCATCAGGAAAAGGTCCGGTTACAGTTAATATAATTATTTATTTATTTTCAAAGTATAACTGTCCTTGATTTTAAATTAATCTTTTATTACAATGTTGATGAATTGACATTTATATTTTTTATGAAAACATGTTCTTAGACTCACACTCATTTGATTGCTTTTATGCAAGGTCATTTAGACGGCACCTAGCTTGGATGGTTTCTGCAGTCATATTCATTTTACTTCATTTATTTCATAAGGCAAAAAAGGTTCATTGTCACATTTTCTCCCAAATTGTTACATGGTAGTTTCATGAATATTATAAGTGTTGTTCAAATGTATTATAATCAAGTTTCACAGCTACTTTCTAATAGTGTTTTTAGCTAAAAACAAACAAATTATGAATTTGTTTTACTAGAAATTCAGTTTATTGGAGGTGGCTATGTCAATATAATGTTAATTCTGTACTTTCTATTTTCATTTACATTGTCTTTGATAATTTATGTCTATGAATACAAGATAACTTTCTATTTAAAATTTCTTCAATATTTTATCAGGTGTCAATACTGAATCAGTATTGGTATATTTAAAGAGGAAATTTTTGACTTGTAATCAAGTTATTCCACAGATATTTTGATGTTTGTCATTATCTTTTTTCACTAGATATCCCAAATTTTTTTTAGAATATGACGTGTAAGTAACCAAAACGATTTTCCATACACTGAATGCATGATATTTCATATAAATGGAAATAATGGCTTAAAATTAAAAAATAAAATTATTTCTTATTCATTCATGCATAAATGATTAATTCCTTTAAACTATCATTTTTTATTATGAATTAGTAATTAATAATGGTTTGATAATGGTGTGACTATAATTTCTTATAAGTCTTTTTAACTCTATTTCCATTTCCAAACTAATCAACATTAGCAAGTAAATGAAACCAAGAAAATTTCTGTGCAAAGTCCACAGCAATTTTAGTCTTAAATATCACAGAATTCTCTCACCAACTACTTACTAAAATACCTGTTTTTCTCATTCACATCTTTTTCATATTCAGTCCTAACAATTCTGATAGCACAGTCAAATTCTACCACTAAAGCCACTCCATAAATTTTATCTGCTCAGAATTCCATGGGCAAATAGTGTTAACTATCAAATCTGGTTAAAATATTGTTTCATTTATTCAGTAATTTACAGTTGATGCCTCACAGAATCTAGTTTGTTGAGTAACCCTAGGTGATATTTTATCAGAAACCCTATTAAGTTCATATTTACTTAATGCATGCCAAAGCAGACCATCTGGATTTGTACCTGTTTGAGAGGAAGCCAGACTGCAGGTAACTGCTTCATGAGTTGATTTTCAAATGAGAAAAGAATTGGTAAACTATGTAAAAATAAAATTTACTTTAATGCAATGAAAATATTGGTATGTTTTCTCAAAGCGGCTTAAATATCTTACTGGCAACAGAATTTCTACATGCTGATATGAAAAACATATTTCGGTTAGTGGTGTGTATGATGTTTTAGATTATACTTATTAGTACAAGAAAACTTACTACTCAAAAATTTCATCAATATTTTTTTTTTTTTTGGAGCCAGTGTTGGATCATAAATCATATGATTAAGTAAGAAATTGTTGACTAGTTATCTGTAATCAAGCTATTCTATAGATATTTTGTTATCTATTCTTGTATTTCTTTGCCAGTTATCCTAAATTTCCTTTTTTAAGATAAGCTGTACAATTTTCATTTCATAGGGAGGTTCATCAGAAAGGCTTTCAAGCTTTAACAAAAAAAAAACTGAAAGAATGATACTTCATGTAAATGAATAAAGGAGATAAGCAACTAGCTTGCTTCAAAGCTCAATAAACTAATCTTCCAATAAACATTACATGCTGATGAAATATAACTCCTTTGAGTGAAAGATAATGTTTTAAAATTCTTGAAATTCTCTTCTCCAAACTATTCCTATTTCAAATTTTAATATCTAGTTTTCCTACAATTTGCTAATTTTGGGCACAATTCTTGTAAATATAATCAGTAAAATTTTTAAAATGGGAGTATTTTACTTCTATAATGAAGCTGAATGAAACGTTAATAAGCTACATATAATCTGCAGTGTTTTTTGTTTATTTAGATCAGTAATCTGTGAAGTGATTCTATTACTTACCAATGTATATACCTTAGATTTGATATATAAGTAATGCCTTGTCTCTTACTGCAACACCTTTTGTAGTTTTATGTCTCTGCCAACTTTCTTATCTGCTTATCTGAAAAATTAAATAACATTAAATCATTTCTTTTTGAACAATTTTATCACATTAGGTTGTTTGATATTATTACAAACCATTTCAGTGACATTTGAGAATAAGTAATCTATTTCAAAATTCACTACCACCCAATGGCACTTAAAAACTGACGTTTCATTTGAAAACTAGTCGGCTTTTTTTTTTTTTTTGCTCTCTGTAGTTTCTAACATCAAACATTATAAGGTGAGTTTGCCAAGCTTTGTTTTAATTTCTTGGCAGATTTTTATAGTCCTCATCACATAAAATACACAACCTATATATATATATATTATATATATATATATATATATATAATGATGTACTAAACAATGTGTGATTGGTACTTTAAAGTAATGCTTTGTAAGCAGTACAAGTTTTTTTTTTAGCCATCATGGTGATGCGCACATCTCTCCCAAGGACATAAAAAGCAGGTTAGGCTTGGCCTGATTTCAAACCTTGTGGGGATTTCTTAAAGGGCTATGCACTGTTCTTTATTTATCCACACATAGAGATATAGTTTACAGGTTTTTTATAGCCATTAAACATCAGAGCTTTATTAAATCAGTCTGTCCATATACCTTAAATAGTGCTTCTTTTGACTACTTACATAATCAATTATTCAATTAGTCAGGGACAAAATAGTGTCTTTGATTTATTGAAATATGTATTTAATAAGCAATACAAGGCTGTTGTTTTTGTTTTTTTTTTAGTTTTTTTTATTAATTATAACTGTGACGAATACGCCTGGCAAATATATGCAAATTTCTTTTCTGTCTCTCCATGGACAGAAAAGGGAGTATTGGCTTGATCCAGTTTTGGTCTTAGAGGTATGTGTTCTCTTCAGAGATAATACACCCACCTTCATCTATCCATGGAGAGAGCTAGAGCTTATACTGTGGATAGCCACTAAACCCAGATTTGTTTATCTGTGGAGATTACAGCTTAAAGATATTTGTCACCAATACGTATCAACTAATGTGTGTGTGTGTGTAGTCATCATCATTATTTAACATTCGTTGTCCATGCTGGCATTGGTTGGATAGTGTGACCAGAGCTGGAAAGCTGTGGGGGGGGGGGGCTGCACCAAAATCCCGTCTGATTTGGCATGGTTTCTACGGCTGGATGCCCTTCCTAACTCCAACCACTTTACAGGGTGTGCTAGGTGCTTTTACATGATACTGCACGGGCACTTTTACATGGCACCACATGGACACTTTTATGTGGCACTGCATGGGAACTTTTACGTGGTTCTGCACAGGTACTTTTACATGGCACCACACTGGTGCTTTACACTGCTAGAAGGATCGGTCTTAACATTTCTGTGGCATGTTTTCTTGAGTACGGCCAGGTACTGGGTATCTCAGTCTTTTGTCATCTCACCTGAAAGGTTCAGCTTCCTGAGATCATTTTTTTCAGTACTTCGTCCCATGTCTCCCTATGTCATGTTCCATCCACTGTGAGACATCGGCTCTTCTTTATGGAGATGTTGGCATCCATCCACATCACATGATCAAACTAGTGCAGTCTTCTCTCTTGAGCACAGCAACCAATTCCTCTTATGCTTAGCTTCTATCTCAGAACACTGGCACTCTGTTGAACATGTACACTTACAATCAGACTATTGGCTTTCAAATGATGCCACCCCACTGGATAGCTGGACAAGCCAACATTCCTTTTGAAAAGAAAACCATTGGGTGTATGCTTATGTAAGATATTTAAAATACCTACACAAGTTTTCATTGACTAAGGTTGAGACAAAAGGATCTTATTTATTGACCATATAACTGGTGTGTACAAATGGAGTAAAGAAATGGAAAAGGAATGGTTTTCAGGTTGGGAAGAGACCAAAAAGCCAAAAGAGAAGAGACAAAGAAAAAGAATTGGTGTAAATGTATAAATATGTATATTGAACATAATAATTTTTTCTCAAACTGTGAAAAGATATGTAATAACTATACAAATGTAATAAGGAAAAGTGAATACAAAAAAAGGAAAAGTAAAAATGAAAGTAAACAGAAATGATGAAACATGAAGGAAAGGAAGAAATATTTTTTAAATTTAGAAAGAAATTAGAAGAAAAAGGTATATATGCATGAAAGTTGAAACATGCAAGGCAATCAATTTGTAAAATATGATATTTATATCTTTAATGTAAGGGAAAGAGAATTATATCAAAAGATAGTGCCAAAAGATAAGTGACTACAAAACAAGTATTTAGACATGTCTGTAAGAAGTTGAAGTATTCAGGTCAATGATTTAATGCATGTGCATTACAAGTTTGAATGAAGGGTTTGTGTTTATAAAGTACAGTGTGCTTTGAAATCATTTAATTTTAGTTTCTTTGAAAATCCAAATATACCTAGACAAAATTGTTGAAATTCTCTTTTCTGCATGCTTTAAAAAATGGGTACATCCATAAAAACAAATCTTGAATTTCCTTTTAAGTTAACCCACTGAAAGATTTAAATATTGTGCTTATTGTCTAGTTGCACTTTAGCATGATAAATTAATGTTTTTGAATAGTAGTTACCATTGAGAGGACAACTATTTGGAGTAATACAATGGGAGGAGTACGGAATTATTAATACTGATCTTTTTGAACTGAAATTAACTAATTGAACATGCAAAAATTTTACACAAAAAATAGCCAACTTTAACCTAGTTTCTGCTAAAGGTCATATGATATTGATGATTGGCTAGAAAGTAAAAACCAGAAATTAAATTTAGGAACTCATTGCTAATATTTGTTTTTATATTTAAGCTAAAGCTTAGATTATACCTCAGGATATTTCTTGGTCTGTTGCACTTTAGGACATGGCAGTAGATAATAATATTTCATCTGAAAAGCCACTACTATGAGGTGCCATATATGTACATTCCAAGCTGAGGATGTGTGTCTGTGTGTCTTTATCACAGTACAAAATTGGAAATTCCTTTTCAATCAATAAACAAGAACTTCTTTTGAAATATGTTGTTTTTTCTTTTTTTAATCTCAGACTTTACCAATTACTCATTCATGTTGCAAATTCTAAAATAGCTATTTTAGTTCCAACAATAATCACAAATGATGAGTATATTTTTAGAAAAAATACTAATGATGGGAAAAGCAACATTAACATATAAATTATTGATATTTATAATATAGGGTTTACTGTCTTTCTTTTTTTTTTTCATGAATGATCACTATTTATTCACTGGTAATGATCTGGCTATGTTCTATTTCTTCAAAGCATCGTCTTCAGTAAGCTTTAAATGTTTTGTTTTATTAGATTTTTACTTTTATAAATGCACTTCTTTGTTTTTTCATTTCCCCCTTCTCTCTCTCATATATATGTGTGTGCATATATATATAACAAATATATATATATATATATATATATATATATATAACAAATTAAATGGGTGGCTTATTAGCAATTTGAACCTAAAGGCAAATTTAATAGAGGTTACAAAAGTGACAGAGGGTACTGACTAACACCACTATTGCTAAGAATTAGAGTTAAAACAACTTCAAAGTCACAAAAGCACTGAACTTAATGACAGACAAAGGGAGGTAAGTTCCCAGCGTATATAGTCAGATCAATGATTTTGGGTTTTGATGTAGACCATCTTAATCCTCATCAGTGACTCTTAACGCCTGGGGTTAAACTCAAGTACCTGTGTCAGTTTTATAAGAAAAATCATTGAAAACATGTACTGATTTTCAAGACAGTAAAAGTGTAAAAAAGCAAATTAAATGGGTGGCTTATTAGCAATTTGAACCTAAAGTCAAAATTAATAGAGGTCACAAAAGTGACAGAGAGTACTAAGTAGCATCACTATTGCTGAAAATAAGAGTTAAAACAACTCAAAAGCCACAAAGCGCTATCTTAATGACTGACGCAGGGAGGTAAGTCCTCAGCGTATATAGTCAGATCAACTTCTACCTCCCTTTGTCAGTCGTTAAGATAGTGCTTTGTTGCTTTTGAGTTATTTGAACTCTTATTTCTAGCAAACAGTGGTGCTAGTTAGCACCTTCTGTCACTTTTGTGACTTTTATTAATTTTGTCTGTTTTTATATATATATATATATATATATATATATATATCTTACTTATTAAAACTGAAAATGTCTGTGTGTGTGTGTATTGTTATGTCCTCATTTTGCGCCAAAACAGCTTGGCCAATTTTTCTTAAACTTCACATGCACATTGCTTATGTGTCTGGGGAGGTTTTAAGTATAAATTGATTTGGAAAAAATGTTCAGGTAAACAGAGGGAAGAATAACATTTGGGTGCAGTTGAACAGCAACATAATTAGTTTAAGCTTCCAAGGAAAATCACTTATTTCTTAGTATTTGAACTATTTTAGCTATTTTCTCAATTTATCCAGTACAAGGCTTAAACAAGTTAATAGTATTCTCCTAAACAATAGATCCACGTATTTCGATTAGTGACTTATTCACGAATATACCAACTCTAAGGGTAATATTCTCTGGGAATGCACAAAAGCTTTTTTCACAGTTAATTACATTGAATTGTTATCTCATATCTGATTAGCCTGTTATTACATAACATGTATCACAATTTTAGTATACATACCTTATTAGTATTTCCTCCTATGTTCTATATACTCTGGGAACATTTTAAAGCCCTTTTCAGGGATACTTTATTTTAATTCTTACTATAGAGTAATTAATTTCATGTTATTACATAACTGACTTCACAATTTGAGCATTCATAACTTATTGAGAATTTCTAAAAATAAGATCCTTTGTAAGACAGTTTGGTATTCTCAATAAATACACAAAAACCGTTTTAAGGGCTACATACTTTGAATTGGTGTTACTGGCTTAGCGAAACAATTATGAGAATGGAACCAAGGGATAAGCCTGCTTACCCGGGAATTACCAGGCATGTCACCCGGTATATATATATGTGTGTGTGTGCGTGTGTATATGTGTATATATATATATATATATATCCACCTATATATATGGAAATATATATATATAGAGAGAGAGAGATGTGTGTGTGTGTATATCTATAATATAAATTGGACATGGGCGATCGTTGTATTCTTTCTTGTCTTGAGGTTCACAGCCAAACGGCTGGGTGAATTCGCGTGAAAAATGGCACACATGTGCAGACGGGTGCATACATTGGAATGCGGTTTGTATTTTTTCCCTAGCCCACTTACTTACTGAGAAAATCGATTAAAACTTTTTCTAAAGAAATTCCCCTGTTTGTTCCACCATTAAAACAATCTGTTACTCACACAGCCGACATATACCATTTCGCTAGCAACAAGAGGAGTACAGGAT
This sequence comes from Octopus sinensis, assembly GCF_006345805.1. Lineage (NCBI taxonomy): Eukaryota > Metazoa > Mollusca > Cephalopoda > Octopoda > Octopodidae > Octopus > Octopus sinensis. Next base: position 57,844,305 of record NC_043000.1, on the reverse strand, counting down.
GACAGTCAGCCAAAACTTTCGCTATGCTGTCTCTCTTCTTCTTTCTCACATACACATGCGCATGCACACACACATACATTTCATATATCTTCTTTTAATTTCTGCTCTCTGCAAATAAAATTTTTACAGATACAACTGCTTACAAAAATAGGGATTAATGTATAATTTCTTTCTATGTTCTTAATTAAATCAATGTTTTCATGATTAGACAGAGGTCCAATAGAATAGCTCTCAGAAACAGACTACGTACAAATTCTTTCTTCACAACTCCTGAAGCTGTTTTCTGACAAGGCAGGAGGCTCCAATCAAAACAGGGGACCCGAAATGATAAGGTTGACAAACGCTGTTATAGATTATGCCTAACCGAAAATGATCACAGCCACATCATTCAAACAGACTGGGTGAAACCGGGCTTAGCTGCTAGTATATATATATATATATAATATATATATATATATATATATGCTTTTGGTGCAAATGGTTTTGTTATACGACACCGTATTTTACAATCCTGTAAATAATAATAATGGTATTTTTATATAAGCTTAAAGTTTATGCTGTTCACTGTGCAATGACTAAAGAAAATAGTCTAATAACGGGGCATATAAGCACTCGACAGAAAAAAGAAGGCTTTCCCATCTGCATGTGAAGGTAACACACTTAGTCATGTTAACAAAGGAATGTGGGTTTACAGCCCACACGGATGGCAAAGCCTTCTTTTTTCTGTCGAGGGCTTATATGCCCAGTTATTAGACTGTTTTCTTTAGTCATTGCACGGTGAACAGCAGAAGCATTAAGCTTATATAAAAATACCATTATTATTATTATTTACAGGATTGTAAAATACGGCACCATATAATAAAGCCTGAAAGCATATATACATATATGCTTATTATAGCCTCAGGCCAACCAAAACTTTGTGAGTGGATTTCATACTCAGAAACTGAAAGAAGACTGTTGTATATATGTGTATATTTGTGTATGTGTGTGCCTGTGTCTTGTGTTTGTACCCCCGCCATTGCTTGACAACTGATGTCGCTGTGTTTACATTCCTGTAACTTAGTGGTTTGGTAAAAGATACAGACAGAATGAGTACTAGGATTGATTATGAGGAATAAATCCTTTGGTTGAGTTTTTCGACCAATAGCAGTGCTCCAACATGGCTGCAGTCACATGACTGAAACAAGTAAAGCAATAAAAATCTATGCCACTTTAATCCCGAGCAAGGCTGGGTATCTCTGCTAGTATATATACACCCCCCCCCCCACACACACACACTCACGCACACACATTTGTATAACATACATACATACATACATTCTCATAACCAGCCCAGCCCATTCAAAGTACCTTGGATCGTAAAATGACCTGCTGTGCTTACCTTGGATCATAGGGCGACCTGCTTAAGGAGACCTATTGAGTCAAGTATATCAACATCAAAATAAAAATCAAATAGAAATTGTAGTTGTGATACCTGTGCTGGTGGCACATACAAAGCACCATCTGAATGTGGCTGATGCCAGCGCCACCTAGACAGCCTATTCTGCCCCCTCTGCCAGTGGCACGTATGTTTTGAAGTCTCTGTTAGATTTGCAGATCTTCTGGCATACATTGTATTGAAAGGTGTGCACAGACATATAGACAGAATAGTTGGTGGAGGCTCGTTTTCCATGGGTTCACAAATGAGATTTGAGCCCAGCAAAAGAAAGGCATGGTCTGTTACAAACTGTACACATGCATATATATATAATCTTCTTATCTATTACAACACATGTCCAAATATATGGCTGTATGGTTAAGAAGTTGGTCTCTTCAACCAAGAGGTCTTGGGTTTAGTTCTACTGAGTGGCATATCAAGTGTCTTCAACTATAGCCTTGGGCCAACCCAAGCTTCGTGAGTGGATTTGGTAAATGGAAACTGAAAGAAGCCCATTGTATATATGTGTGTGTCTGTGTGTGTGTGTTTGTGTGTGTCTGTGTGTCTGTGTTTGTGCCCCCACCATTGCTTGACAACCAATGTTGGTGTGTTTATGTCCCCCATAACTTAGCAGTTTGGCAAAAGAGACCAATAGAATATGTACTAGGCTTACAAAGAATAATCATGGGGTCAATTTCTTCAGCTAAAGGTGGTGCTCCAGCATGGGTGCAGTCAAATGACTGAAACCAATAAAAGAATTTAAAAAATATAAAAATTTGTTCAAAACTGGCAATTCTTTCTGGCAAAAATATGTCACCAGAGCCAGCATAAGACAGTGGGGCTAAAGTGACCTTCCCAGTAATCATTGCTGGGGCATATTTTGACAGTATGCAAACCATCTTGTGCAGAGTATGCTTGGTGGGCATTATCAAGTAATGCATATCCTTGCTAATGCACAAGAATAACATTGCAATTGTATAAAAGCTTTGATAATCATCAACAAATTGTACTCTATTATTTTGTACAGAAGTATAAATCAAACCCCAAATTTCTACATGGTACTAACAATTAGAAGATCTTGATGAATTTGAAGGAAGCATTTGTGTTCCTAAGTCATACTGTAACTTTATGGCATAGTCTAACTTGATGATAAAAAAAGGCTCTGATTGTTGAGTTTAAGGTATCATAGAAAGGCAATTTAAAGAGGGCATGTAAGAAGGAAAGCCTAAAATATGAAAGATTTAAGGAATCATGTAATGGCAGTGTACAGTACTTCCTATAAAGGTGGCATGTTGTGGGTATGTGGGTAGATCCACATTTCTCTACCAGGTTGGCATTGGACTTAGGGAGGACTGTAGAGTAGTGCTTTATGAACAGCAAGAGAAGCAGAACATGCTTCATCATCCATTTGGTAGATTCTTGTGAAAGGAAGACCAAAGCAAGAGCAAAGGACAAGTCCTCAGTAGGTAGTTGTTGCTTAGTGTAAATTAGTAATATGAATATATGTATATGTGTGTATATATATATATATAATATATATATATATATATATATATATACACATACACACAATATCCATAGATACATTAAGTCTGAAAAAATATCACAGAATGATCAGAGCTGGAGTACCTTTGATCAAATACAAAAGTTGGGAGAATAGTGTTACTTTATTTTATTAACCTTGAAGGAATAAATAGCAAAAGTCAGTGCTATGAGATAACTCGTTATCTAGAGTAGTAAAACTATTTCATATTAGGTAGTTAAATAGTATGTATAATACTACCTTAGCCAATTATGCTGTGAAAAGAAACTGAGATAGGAAACCCAAAAACTTTTAGTTATTACACTTTTCTACAGCCCACCTCATAAGTTAACTGTGTATCATACAAGCTCTTTGAAAGGCTACATGCATAATGGGAAGACTTATTCAAAGTATAGTGTATATGTGTGTGCATGCATGCATGTGTCATCATCATCATCATCATCATTTAACGTCCACTTTCTATGCTGGCATGGGTTGGATGATTTGACTGAAGACTGGTAAGTCAGGGTGCTACACCAGGTTCCAAACTGATTTCACAATGCCCTTCCTAATGCCTTCCTAATGCCTTCCTACACTCCAAGAGTGTAGTGGGTGTTTTTTACATGCTACCGGCATAGGTGCCATTGCCCTGACACCAGTATCAACCACAACTACGGTCTCACTTGGTTTGAAAGGTATATCACCAAATTTTCATGCAAAGCCAGCAATCTTGGGTGAGTGAGGCTCAATTTCAGGTAGCCCAGTGATCAACTGGTTCTTATTTCATCAACCCTGAAAGGATGAAAGGCAAAGCCAACCTTGGCAGAATTTAAACTCAGAGCATAAAGATGGATGAAATGCCGCTAAGCATTTTGCCCAGCATACTAATAACTCTGCCAGCTGCATTATATGTGTGTATTAATAACGTTAAATTATTTGGCAGACTGTTTTCTCAATAGAGAATTGGGAATAAAATCATGAAATTATTATTGTTATTAGCAGAATTGTTAGCAAATTGGAGAAAATGCATAGCAGCATTTCTCCTGGTTGTTTATGTTCTGAATTCAAATAATGCCAAGGTTAACTTTGCCTTTCATCTTTTTAGAGTTAATAAAGTACCAGTCAAGTACTGAGGTTGATGTCATCTATGTACCTCACACCCCTCAAAATAGCTGGCCTTGTCCCAAGAATTATTATTATATGATTTGTGTGGTAAAGAAATTTTCATCACATTTATTTGGTGTTGGGTTGAATCTCTCATTGTGATACCTTTGGTTTGTGTCTTCTCTCATAATCTTAAGCTGATTAAAGAAAGCTTGTAAGTGAAATTTGGGTGGAGAAACTATTCAGGGGCCAATTTTACACACACACATACACATACACTGTTCAGTACTTTGGGGATGTATCTTTTGCTGTAACTCTGGACCAACCAAAGCTTTGTGTGTGTTTTATATCTGCAGTTACTTGTACAAGAGTGTGGAGGGCAGTGTTGTCAGTTTCCCTTTCAAAAATATCATTCAGGTTCTTCATGCTTTCAAAGTCATGTGTAATAAGTTATTCCTTATTTGAAAAACAAGTAAGGGTTAACATCAAGAAGGGCATGTATGTCATTGTTGAACAAAATGCTCACAGACTGTTGAGGAGCAACCTGCAAATTGTGAAAATCTGAAGGTGTTATATCAGAAGTATATGAAATGTACAGTTGAAATTCCCAAATGAGCTCTTAAATAGCATTTTTTTTCTATTAGCTAAATGGGGGGCATGGATTGTCATGCTGAAGAAACATGCCCATGTCTCCAGCACATTTGCTGAACTTTGACCATGTGGTTGTTTTCAAGCATTTTATAGTTCAAAAGCAGATCATTGTCTTACATAGATGCAACTCTGGCTTAGCTTGAGGTGTTGCTTGCTTGTTAGACTTGGCCATTCTTTCTTCTGCTTCATATTTATGTAAAGACACTGTTTTTCTTCACCAGTGATAATGTGGTAAAGGAATCTCTGTTTGTACCTGGTGGCAATAGAGAAGTGCTGGAGTTCGTTTCTTTATTCAGATCATCCACCACCCATGCACCACTTGCAAAACAAAACTCCTTGACTTAGGAGTAAATAATATTGAAGAAAATGGCTTTATGTCCATATATTGAAAGGTTAAAGAATGTGTCTAGGTATATATATTTATACACTCAAACATATATAAATATATAGGTTAAACTATGTGTGTTTAGGTATATATATTTATACATGCACACACATAAATATAGATGCACACATATAAAGACACACACACATATACTTCAGCAATGTAACTACACACATTCTATGGGTGATAGTTTTACCCTTCTTTGAACTTTTCCCTTTTTCCTTTCTGATGAAGAGTTATACTTGAAGCATTAAAACTCTCTTTTTTTACTGAGCATCAAACTAATACATTCCTTGTGCATGTCCTCTTGTTGTTTGTTAATTTTAATGTTCATTTATTTGATTTGACTATATATATATATATATATATATATATATAATATATATATATATATATATATATATATATGGTGTTGCTTTTCCTCAAGGCACTCTTACCCTTTTAGTGTTTCTTCAGCTTACCAACTGCTATTGACATACATGCTGTAACATGCTACACAACTAGTGCATCTAGAAAAATTGAAAATATGCCACACTTAACACAATATATACCACAAAACACATCATGTGAACAACAAAACCTGCAAGAACAGTAAAATCCAAAAAAGAGAATAATTAGGAATGTCATGAATAGAGAACCGAAGCCTTTCAACTAGAGCCTTTCTTTTAATGTTTCAGTTAAGCAATTCTGCTATATTTTAGGCAAGGTCCTACTACTAATATTCAAGCAAAATCCTTCTGCTACTATTTTTAGTAAAAAAACTATGTTTCAGGTAAGAACCATCCCCTTGTATTTTGGACAAAGCCTTTCTAATGTTTTTGACTTGTTACAGAACTGGTTTTGGTTTATGTAGAGTGATACTAGTTCCCTTGGATCCTAATGTTTTGCCTTGTTTGCATGTACAAATAAGAATGACAATCCATTTATACACACACATAGAGTTATATATTTACATATGTACACACACATTACAAGATGCATGCTCATAGAAGTCAGAGTATCTTGTAAGTTTTTGACACAAGGTCTAAGTAAGTGCAAAACCATAAGAGTCTAAAAGTAATTTCAAGATTTTACATTTAACCCAAGTTTCATGGTATTAACCAGGTGAGAGATAAACCTCTCACTACCGTTTTCCAAGGTAGAGTACTAATTTCTTAGGTAACATTCTCATTCAATCTGGTATAAGCTAATGAAGAATAAAATTTTCTGCTCTAAAAGAAACAAAGTATATGTAACTAATTTGAACTCAAAAACTTATTTGCCTGTTGTCCTATACAATATTCATCCATTCATCTCAGTACTATGATGTGAGTGATGTACAGGCGTGGGTGTGGGTGTGCATGCGTGTGTGCATGTGTGTGTGTGTGCAAGCAGGTAGCAAATGTTTATATGAACAAGCTAGACTAATAACTTAGTCATGCAGTCATCCAGTATAGTAAGCACAATTAAGCAACTTAGCATATTTCCCAATGATTAAGATTTGTGTGTGTGTGTGTGTGTGTGTGTGTGTGTGTGTGTGTGAGTGACAGGTAGTAAATAAATAATTCATAAAATTATGATTAAAAAAATAAGATGAAACCAAATGTATTTTCTAAAGCCTTTGGGAGTGTAGATGATACGATGTTTGTTTCATTGAACTGATATTTGCTGCCAAAAATTTAAGGTTTAGGAAAACAGAAAAACATTATTCACACACTCACTATGTGAGTCAGTATATTGAGAAACTGAATTCTCTCTCTCTCTCTTACACACACATACACACACACACACACACAACACATAACTATCACCATTTTACATCTGCTTTACCTACTGGCATGGGTTTAGACGGTGCTACGATACCTTGATTTTGACATGGTTTCTGCACCTGAATGTCCTTCCTAACACCAACCAATTTACAGTTGGGTGCATTTTATTATAGCCCCAGCACTGTAGAAAGTGTCTTGCTCACACCAAGAATAAAGAGATCTTTTGAAAACAGGTTGCCATCAAGTATTGGTGTATGCAAATAGCATCAATTTTAAGGAATGGTATATAATTTTTTTTGAACTTGTGTAATGTAATCTAGCATAAAATGACCATAACCAGATTTTCATGTTTCCAGAAAACTAGTGTCAAGTGAATCAATTCACTTGAATATATTCAAGTTATTCCCACCATTTCACTGACTATCCAACTGTAGATGTAAATGTCAGTATTTTTTCAATACTTTTTAATCAAGTAGTAAATGAATGTTACTATGCTGTTTTTATTATCGATTACATTAACTTCTGATTGACTCAAGCAATTTTTTTCTAATTTTGCATGGCCTTAATTGTTCTCCTTGAGTAATTCAAAGCATGTAAAAGTCATTATCTGGACAAATGAATTTGCCTAAGCTTGGATACTTAAGAGAATATTTAAGATGCTTAAGTTAGAAGCAACTGTTGATTGTTTAAATATATATATATATACATATATATATGTATGTATGTATGTATGTTTGTATATATATATATATATTGAAAGTAATTATTTAAATATTGGGTACGTTCCTAGTATTTAGCTGATGAAGCACATTCACTGCTTATGGCTACTTGATGTCATCCACGGTATTTACTCAATTGTCACTGGATCTGCCTCTGGAATTTCTCAGTGTTCACTGAGTATGTAACAAATGATAGAGATGGAAAATGTTGGTGCATTTACATCCCCATAGCAGTTCAGCAAAAGAGACTGATAGAATAAGTACTAAGCTTAGAAAAAATGAATCCTGGGGTTGATTTTTTTGACTAAACACAGTGCTCCAGGATGGCTGCAGTCAAATGACTGAAGCAAGTAAAAGAATAAAAGAATAGAATATATATAATATATACAGAGCAACCTCTGTTTTTGAACAGAAAATTCGAGATGAAAATGCCTCGGTTATCGAATAAAATTTCGGTTCCCAAACAACATTGCCAAACCAAGCCAAACTAAGTTAACCCGAACGGAATCATTTCTGAGTTGACTGCCATGTTGTATACATTCGTGTGTTGTGCTGTACTTTTCTTTTCCACTTTTATTGTACTGTGCTTTTTTTTCTCTTCATTAGCCCTTAGTCATGGCCCCAAAGAAAGCTAGCAGTGATACTGGTAAAGGAAAAAGAAAAGTTGAGAGGAAAACAATTGATGTAAAGAAAGAAATCATCACAAAACATGAAAATGGCATTCGTGTGTCAGATCATGCTGTGCAGTACAGTATGCCTAAATCGACAATATATACTATTCTAAAAAATAAGGAGGTAATAAAAGCAGCTGATGTTGCAAAAGGAGTGACTGTTATTAATAAGCAAAGACCAAAGATACTCAAAGAAGTGGAAAAGATGTTGCTTATTTTTATAAAGAGGCTGCAAGTTCAAACAAGAAAGTGGGTGAGAAATTTGCGACTGAATTTAGTGACTTGATAAAGGAAGGGGGTTATTTCCCCCAACAGGTTTTCAATGAGGATGAAACAGGATTATTTTGGAAACGAATGCCAAATAGGACCTCTTTTACCAAGGAGAAAAGAGTGTTGCCAGGGCACAAGCCAATGAAAAATAAACTCACTCTTTTGCTATGCGGCAACACAAGTGGTGATTTCAAGGTCAAGCCATTGCTTGTTTACCATTCCGATAATCTAAGGGTTTTCAAAAGAAACAATGTTATGAAGAATAAATTGCCTGTTATGTGGTGGGCTAATACAAAGGCTTGGGTAACCAGACAATTTTTTATTGAATGGATTCATGAAATTTTTGCCCAGAGTGTTAAAAAATATCTGCAAAAAAGAGCTTGCCACTAAAATGCCTTCTCGTGTTAGACAATGCTCCTGCTCACCCTCCAGGAGTATGACTTAGTTGAAGAGTTTGATTTTATTCAGGTCAAATACCTGCCACCTAACACAACTCCTCTAATAATACCAATGGGCCAACAGGTCATTGTAAACTTTAAAGAACTTTACACAAAAGCTCTGTTTCGAAAGTACTTTCACGTCACTAATGACACTCAGTTAATTCCCAGAGAATTTTGGAAAAATCATTTTAATATCCTGAATTGTGTTAATCTTATTGATAATGCATGGAACCAAGTGAGTTACAGAACCATGAATTTAGCAAGGAGGAAAATTTGGCCAAACTGTACCAGAATGAGACTTTGAGGGGTTTGAGACAGTTACAAGTACTGCTGCTGTTGAAGAAATTGCTATTGTTAATGATATTGTCTCTATGGGAAAAACTATGGGCTTGGATGTCAACAATGAAGATATTGAAGAGCTAATGGAAGACCACCATTCTGAGCTTACCACCAAAGAGCTTGTACACCTTCAAAATGAACAGCAAAAGACTTTGGCTGAGGAAATGACTTCTGAAGGGGAGGAAAGAAAGGAGGATGCCCCAAGTTCTTTAATCAAAGAAATTTGTGTTAAATGGCATGATGTGCAAAGTTTTGTGGAAAAATATCACCCTGATACCATGGTAACAAATAGAACAGTAAACCTTTTCAATGACAATGCTACATTTCATTTTAGAAAAATTTTACAGCACAAGCAAAAACAACTAACATTGGACAGGTTTTTACTGAAAGAAAAAAAAAAAGAAACCCCAGAGAAAGATTTACCTCAGCCAAAGAGACAGAGAAGGGAAGAAGCCCCCAAAAGACAGTTACCAGAAGTTTTTATGGAAGGGGACTTCCCCTTTCCAAGAAATAAAAACACTTTAGTGTGTTATTTACAGTTTGAATAAACGTTTTTATACTAAACTATATAGTGTAAGCATTTAAATAAGCATTCATCGGGTGCTTGGAAATTAATTAACCTCTTTTACATTAATTGTAATGGGAAAAAACGATTCAGTCCTCAAACAATTCGGTTTTAGAACAGACTTCCAGAACAAATAATGGTCGAGAACCGAGGTTGATCTGTATTATATTATTTTACTTGTTTCAGTCATTTTAACTGCAGCCATGCTGGAGTACTACCTTAAAATATATATACATAATATATATAATATCTATATATGATACATATATATAATACATAACATATATATATATATATATAATATATATATATATATAATATATATATATATATATATATATAATATAGGGTGATAACTTTATCAGTCTGACTAGTTTCATGTTGTACTAACTCGTCAGGGAACATTTAGCCATTTTCTCTCTATTCACTGAGAGAATAGTATCTTGCAGCTATTTAAAATAAGTAAACTGGTGTGTCTGATTTGCATAATAGGGTAGACACAGACTATAGGAATTAATCAAACTTTGTTTACTTTTCAGAGCATGGCTCAATTGTATCCTTGCTGAAAATACTTACCTTACTTTTAAAAGAATCCTAATAATTAATTTAAGTTGCTAGTGCCAGAACTAAATAAGTTTGTTTTAAATGCATGTGTGTGTGTGTATGTGTTAAACAAACCAATTTAATTTTGTCAGAATTTGTAATATATTATAGAGCTACTATAATTCCATGAATAAAAAATTAATAATAATTCTGTAAGATATAGCAAAATCTGAAACTGCAAAGATGAATCCTGCTTTCTGTCTATAAGAACATAAATCTATATCATAACCCTTTTGTATGTGTGTGTGTGTGTACAAATATCCATTTATTTGGCTTTTACCATGTTGGCATGGGTTGTATAAAACTTTTAGTAGAGTTCAGATTTTCTAGTCAGATGTTCTTCCAATCATCAACCCTTACCTGATTTCCAAATAAGGCATATATCTCACCCACCCATCCTCATTCCACTAGACCTCAAATATCAAAAGCTAAAGGTATGGGACTTTTTGCTTAGTAGAAACTGGTAAACAAGGACACTGTTTTTGCTCAGATTGTGTTGATTGGAACATGTGGAATGGCTACCCAATGCAATAATCAATGAGCATTTTATCAGCTTGTGGTGAAAAAACAAAAAATATACACATATCTTTTCAATCAGTTTGAACATTTTGCCTTGTAGTATGTATGCTATTATAGTATAGATGGTGAAAAAACAACAACAAAACATTGCTGTAATTTTTCTGTGATAAGTTGATAAATTTTCTGTACATAGGTGCAGGAGTGGCTGTGTGGTAAGTAGCTTGCTTAACAACCACATGGTTCCGTTCAGTCCCACTGCGTGGCATCTTGGGCAAGTGTCTTCTACTATAGCCTCGGGCCAACCAAAGCCTTGTGAGTGGATTTGGTAGACGGAAACTGAAAGAAGCCCGTCGTATATATGTATGTATATGTGTGTGTGTATGTTTGTGTGTCTGTGTTTGTCCCCCTAGCATTGCTTGACAACCGATGCTGGTGTGTTTACATCCCCGTCACTTAGCAGTTCAGCAAAAGAGACCGATAGAATAAGTACTGGGCTTACAAAGAATAAGTCCTGGGGTCGATTTGCTCGACTAAAGGCGGTGCTCCAGCATGGCCGCAGTCAAATGACTGACACAAGTAATAGAGTAAAAGAGTAATTGTTATACTCTCTTAAAATCTTAAAACACACCCATTTGAATTGAGAAATAATCTCTGTAGAAAATAAACACCATGGATACATTTCACAGAATATTTAAGAGTAATTCTGTCACCAATTGTTCATTCATGAATCCCTGAATAATTAACAATATATATCCTTATACATGTTTCTGCATGTGCGTGCGTGCATGTGTGTGTATGTGTGCATGCGTGAAACATTTGATTTTGTTGCTTTAATTGGCTGCAATGGAATTTGTTCGTTAGAATGAATTTGTTAGATGAAAATTTTGTTGTTACAAAAACAGAATTGTCTAATTTCCATGGTTGTCATACTCATCAATAGCAGAAGCAAAAGCTGCCTCATTAATACCCTTAACAATCTTATAGCTTTAAGCTGAATTAAAATCGTTTTTTAAGAGAATTTTATAAAATGTGAGCCTATAATATCTGTAAGAATTAAATTCAGTTAAATTGCCTCTCATTCACAATTCCCCATGAATTGCTCCTGTTTAAACATTATTTACAACTGAAATAGATGTTCATGTAATTCAAAGACAGGTAGCTAATTACTATAAGTTGAGTCTGTGGTGAAAAGCTGAGGCATTAAAGTTATTGTTGCTTTTTTTAGTTTGTTTTCATTCTTTTATACTCTTACTTGTTTCAGTCATTTGAATGTGGCCATGCTGGAGCACTGCCTTGAAGAGTTTTAGTCAAACAAATCAACCCCAGTACTTATTTTTTCTTCTAAGCCTTGTACTTATTCTATCAGTCTCTTTTGCCAAACCACTAAATTACAGGGACATAAACACCCCAACGCCAGTTGTCAAATGGTGATGGGGTGCAAAGGCACACACACACATAGATATGTGACACAAAGGCATACACACAGAGATATATGTTTGTTTTTCTTTCTTCCCCTTTTTTTCCTTCTATTTTTCAAGATAAAAAATCTTTACAGTGAAATTAATTTATCACTCACTATCTTCTATTAAATTGTTGTATTAACAATACTACAAATTATTTTTATCATATATTTTTATTCTGTTGCCTTTCAAAATGAATCTATCAGTATATCTGAATAACATAGAAGTTAGCCTTAACTGTGTTGTTTTTGTTGTTGATGTTGTTGTTAAGCTTCATATCAGCTTCAACCAAGCAGACCTATGATCAAAGGCATTCCAGCTGTGACCATTGCTGTCTTTTATTCCTTCTCTTTTAAAAACAATAAGTATGATTTGAAGAATATTTAGCTTCTATTTGTAGCATGTAGAGACTCCCTTGTTGGTTTGTTGCCATAAATTCTCTACTAAGTCAGCGGGATATGGTGTATTTGTTCATTCTTTCCGTTATAGAAAAGATGTAACATAAATTATTTTCTTGTCTTCGTGCATGCTCAACATTAGAATATACAAATCAATTCACTTTTATATCTACAGACAATATTTAATTTGTTTTTGTATTTTGTTTGTTTGTTTTTTTTTTGGTGGGGGGGTTCTTTTGTTTTTGTTTGTTTTTTGTTTTTTATTGCTTTCCAAATGTAGAAAAAGGGAGGAAAGTTTTAAGCGCATAAAAGACAAAAAGAAAATTATTAAGTTACAATTGTTTGCAAAAAGGTTTATTTTGATTTTTGTTTCTAGGCATTGATTTATGAACCTTTTATTTATCCACTTTTTTAAAACTAGCAGCTTTGGCATATAAAGTTAATTTTCTTATGCTTTCATTTTGTCATGATATTTTCTCTGCTGTCAGTATAGTTTATGATAGATTTACTGATACAGATGTTTCTTCATTGTATTTTAGAACAGCATAGTCTTCTCGATACTAACCCTTGGATCATAAAATTGAAAGTACATTTAATTTATTTATTTATTTATTTATATATATATATATATCAGTCACCATGATAGATCAGTAGCCACTACTACACACATTTTTTTCTCTCCTTGTTTTTTTCTGTGTCCCTTTCTGTAGAAGAGCATAGGCTCGAAACGTAAAAGACTTTTTCAATTCCTTAGCATTATACTAATACATCTGTTTGTTTTCTACACCACCTGTCTTCGTCTTTTGTTTTTTTCGTGAACTCTCCCTATATATATATATATGTTTAACTTGAGTCTTCTAGAATAATATGGTTCCCTTATTGTCTGTGAGAGGATTTGAGCTTCTGGTCTGGACTAATATCAGCATGCCTTGTTCCATGACAAATTTCTGTTATGTTCTATACAGTATTATTGGTCTAAAATTGACTTTGAAATGGGAAGTATAGCTATATTCTACACTCAATATCTAGTTTTGTAAGAGGATTGAAGTAACTAATGTCTATCGTTAGGTCTATCATTAGCACATACATATGTGCTTCATAAACCAGTAGTTTAATATTAATAAAATAAATCATTAGCTTCATAATCACTTGAATACTAAAGTACTAAACATGATAGATCACATAAAGACTTAAAACACCAACATATGTATAGTAATATGTATAATAGATGTTTTGATTAATAATGTATTAATGCTTTAAACAGTGTTTTGTTTTGGTGCTACAATATTTGACAGAATACCTACAAAATATGGTGAAACAATTAAACCAGTATCAATCTGATGTCAGGTTTTAATCAGCAATTCAGTATCTCCATATAACTACCCACAGACATGTTGTAGATATAGGTATTGTTATTAGGAGCTTGTGTAAATCAGATAAACCAATTTAGATTTATCATTTAGTAGCAATATAGCAACAAATAGTTTATCTTCCATTTGAGCTTCTGGTTATTTTACAATGCATTTAGAGACTGATTTTCAATTTATCACTATTGTTTTATGTACCAAGTATTTACTATTACATACCTAATGACTGATAACAGCTATTTGTCGTTATTACTTACTATTTACAAAGGCTGTAACAACATACCATAAAACATCTAGTCTGGAACACTACTATTAGTAACCAATATAACAGCCATCTGAAAATTAGAAATATGACAGAATGCAATAAAGACTGACATATGATATAAACATGTAATAAACTACAGGCACACTACAGTGCACTGCAAAACACATTATTCAGCTTGTCTCTTGGAGGATAACATTGATTGATGTTGAGCCAGTATTCTATCTTCATTTAAGGATTTAACTTTGATGGAGATAACTAATCAAGTTATTGATCTGACCTAAGATTAGTTATGTAAAGGACATATGATAGACAAAAACATCTGTGCTGCTTAATTTCAAAATGAAACGAAATTAAAATAATATCTAAGCCAACAAATAGTATGGAGAAATCATAATTCAGTAGAAAATATTGAAAATGTGAATTTGAGAGGATTACTAAAATATAGAAATAAACTAATGACTCAGATATATTATTTTTATTAGTTAATTTATTTTGTATTACTTTTTTGAAAAATAGCCAAATAGCCATGTAGTTGTGAATGCCAAAATCAGTATACGGCTACCAACAATTTTGCTTGCTAAGTTCCATATTTGAGTACACTTATGTTTAAAACAAAACATGGTATTTTTGCCATTACTCTATTGACTCTTGAGAATAGAGACCACCACTTGATTGCTTAAATTCTTGTAATTCATCTTCTCTTATGATATTTAACCTTAGGGTGATAAAAATCTTATGCATATATATATATATATATATATATATATATAAATTTATGTGGTGATCTTGTTAAAAATAACTTAAGAAAAAATCATTTTCAAACAAAAAATACATTTTATCACCTATTTGTTTTCACAAATTTACACAATATGTAAACTTATTCATTACCATTTACCGTAACACTAGTTTTTATACTCTTACTTAATATTTCATTAATTTAATATTATCTTTATTACATTTCAATATACCTATTTTTACAAAAATAGACAGTAACTCTCATTATCCATTTTATAGGAGATTTGTAATGGCATCGTTCAGAGAGCGTATCTAAAGCAGTGGTTGTCAAACGCGGTCCATATGACCCTTAGGGGTTCATATAAAATTTTGTTGTTAAAATTTATCTGCAATAAATTAGTTATACTTCTACAATACACGAAATATTTTAATAATTTCTTAATACAATTCCTAATAATGTTATAAACGTATAATATAATTTTTAGACATCATATGGTTTGAACAGTACATCCAAGTAAAATAATAATCAAAGGAACATTGATCTAAACCATGTTAACTTGCCAAGGCCATTCCATCTCTGCCTAAACCCATAGGAGGAAACTGAATTAAGCAAGGCAGATAATGAAACACAGGCACAATGTCATAACGGGGGGGTGGAGAACAGGTTGTTTGTATCAACCCAGTTCTTGACTGCTACTTATTTATTGACCTCTGGAAGGATAAAAGGCAGTTCAAAACATAAAAGGCCATAAATAAATAATTCAGAGTATTTTGTTTGATGTTCTAACAGTTCTGACAATTTGCTGTCTGCAGTTATTGCTACTGTTTTTGACATAAAACTGTTCCTACTCTGTAAGTGCTTGTGACATGCAATGAGCTTTTGACTTGTATCAAGTCATACATCTAAACATTTCCTTTTATTATTATTTTCTTTTTCTGCTTATAGATTATACCTTAGTATTTAAGTTGGTGTTAACATACGCAATGCAGTGAGCAGTCAAAAAAAACTACTTAGAAATGTTTATGTGGTAAGGAAAAGTCAACATTGGTTCAGCGAGTAAATATTATTTCAATCATTTTAGCAAGTATGGGAGACAACTCTGGATACGTTTCGGTGTAATTAGACTGCCTCAACCAAGTATAGACATCACTGTATTTATTGAAGTAGTGATGAGAATCATTGAATAGACATATTTTATTATACACCAGTAGTAATAAAAAATGAGCATATTTAAAAATAACTGATATCAACAACTTCTGTAATTTATTTCTATCTTAGTACGAAAAGGATGGTGATTAAGTCAAATAGCATCAATCAGAATACATGCATACCTCATCTTAAATCATTCCAAGTTATGTCTTTTTCAACTTTACTTTGACCTCTGAAAACATTTAAAAGCATTTTTTTTTTTAAAAAAGCACCTAACAATTACCACTGAGTTGGGCAAAAATCAAATAAAAATACATGTTTTAATAAATCATTTATCAAAACAGGTAATAATAATAATGATAATAATAATAGTAATAATATCCAAGAATTCATAATTCCTGAAGGAGAAGCCCCTCTCCAAACTCCTTCTGCCACTGGCTGTCTCTGGCCAGTCATGACCATGTAGGCTCCAGGTAGCGGATGAGATCATCTCACCATCTTGTCTTTGGTGTCAACCTCTTGATTTTGTCCATTCTCTTGGTGAGCATTTCATCACCCTGATTGTCTATCTGTTGTCCTTCAGTCACATGATGTAGCCAGCTCATCTATATTTATCCTCTTTGATGGTTCTTATGATGTTGTTGACTTTTATGTGCTGTCAAATGCGAACATTGGTTTTCTTGTCCCACAATGTAATGCCAAACATGATTTGTTCCATTTTCGGTTAGGCTGCAATGAGGACATTCATGATGGTAGTGTTGAGAGCCCATGTTTCACTGCTATAAATCATCACTGGCAGGATGTACTTGCTGAAGATCTTTCTTTTAATTTTCATGGAAGCCTTGGGACTTCTCATGAGGTTTTCCACCTTACATCCTCTACATCCAGTACTCATGTTTTGCTCCTTAACAGTGCTGTACTTCATATACAAGCATCATGCATGTTGACCTTCACCTGAGAAAAAACATATCTTTGATGAGCATGAAACTTTTCCAACCTATTTATGTCACCAAGGTAAATAAACTATCAATTATTTCTGGTGAGTCCTCTGAGCATTTGAAGAAATTTATTTCATCAGTGCTCTTGCTGCTAACTGCTTTTGTCCTTATATTATATATGAAGTTTCTCCTCTATCAGCTTCTTTGCTACTGCATCTCTTCTGCACCCTAAGTTTAATGTGGATAGACCATATAGCATTCCTACATGCTCCTTTTCTGCATATAGTATGGCAACATTTCAGATGGTAACAAAATTTTGTCTTCTTTCCTGTTGACTAGAATATTTGTCTTTGTTAGTTGTAATGTAAGACCTCTTGGTTTTAGGTTTTGCTTTCATATTTGAAATTTCTCTAAATCTTTTACAAATGCACCGTGAAAATTAGGTCATCAGCATGCAGAAATTCTCATAGACAGGTACTCTTAAACACCTCTATTATGATCTGGAGAACTATAATAAGCAGGAGGGTACTGAGAATTAAGCCCTATTGCCACCTACTTGCAGGTTAAATTCACTACTGAACTTGTTAAATTACATCTTGTTAACATTTCTTTGCATGGTATGCACAGAACTCTGGTCATTCATCTCCATATAGTTTTGTTAGTGACTGTCAGACCATTGAGTGTGGCACCCTGTCAAAAGCCTTCTCCAGAATCAAAAAATGCTAGATATAGGAGCTTGTTCTTAGGAAAAAGACAAGGACTATAATTTATTCCAGGATGAAAAAAAAATGAAGAGGGATAAAGATCTTTCCCAAGTCATATAGATTCATAGAGCTGGTTTCCCAGTTTCTGTGGTGTATATATTCCCCACCTGGACATGATACCACTCTGTCACAGGATTACTCATTTTTGCCAGCTCAGGGAACTGGAGCAACATGAAATGAAGTATTTTCCTCAAGAACACAACACATTTCCTGACCCAGGAATTGAAACCACAATATCGTAACCATTAAGCCATGCAACTTCACTTAATTTTTTCTGTAAATTAATAATTATTCATGCCTAATAGACATTTTATGTATTGTTTACATATGCACTTGAGGTTTCAGATATTTTATTGCATGATAAGAAAGGAATGAGAATTTGTGAGATTCATGGAGTTTTTTTTCTCACCAGTACTGAAAAATGGATATTATCACAATTCTATGAAGTTTGTCAATAAGAATTCATGTAATTTCCATACTTATTTGATTAAGGCAATTATTTTTCTGAATTGTCCCACTTTCGTGTCAAGTTCAATGTTTGTTTACTCTTTTACTCTTTTACCTGTTTCAGTCATTTGACTGCGGCCATGCTGGAGCACCGCCTTTAGTCGAGCAAATCGACCCCGGGACTTATTCTTTGTAAGCCCAGTACTTATTCTATCGGTCTCTTTTGCCTAACTGCTAAGTGACGGGGACGTAAACACACCAGCATCGGTTGTCAAGCAATGCTAGGGGGACAAACACACACACACAAACATACATACAAATACATATACGACAGGCTTCTTTCAGTTTCCGTATACCAAATCCGCTCACAAGGCATTGGTCGGCCCGAGGCTATAGCAGAAGACACTTGCCCAAGATGCCACGCAGTGGGACTGAACCTGGAACCATGTGGTTGTTAAGCAAGCTACTTACCACACAGCCACTCCTGCGCCTATTTCTTTACTTTTCTTTTTCTTTTCTTTTCCATTAAGGTTAATTGATGTATTTTCTTGTTGCAAAAGTGGTAGATAAAATGTAATTAGAAAAATGATAATATATCATGGAAATCAAAATTTGTTTTCTATATGTTTTGTTATGTGGAAACTGACAAAAGATTTTGTACACTACTGAACATTATTAGCCTTCTACTCTTGAGATTCTGTTCTTCACACAATATGGTTGCTAACCTCACATAATTGTAACAGAGTGCATTTATTGTCAGTCACTATAACAGTACAATAATAGTGCAATTATATGTAATCTAACTAAACAAATTTTCTGACATTCTTGAAATAGAATTAATATACAGAATACACAGAGGATTAGATAACTTCTGTTTCTGTGTTTTTGTAGTTTTTGTATCACTTTCAATTACAGATGTTTCCTCTTTGTTCTCTATTGAATGTTCTGAATGCTAATATCAATTATACTGTCCAGAAACTCATAAAATATATTTAATCATCAACTCTCATTTTACTGTGAATTCCAAACCTCTCTATGGTATTATGTCTTCTATAAAACTAAAAAGGTTTAATGATAGTTTAGCTGCTGTACTCAGAACATCCCAAGAAAGCTTATCAAAGTATGTATACTATCCCCTTGACCAAAGTACTGTACTCTCCGGGTCTTAGTTTTCTTCATAATGCTACATTTCCATTGCATTTCTTCTTCAGAAAACTGTTACAAGTTGATTAATTTACACAGCTGCCATCATCTAACTCAGAATATATTAGTAGTTCAGTGGGTGTTACATCTAGTAAAATGAACTTCTCTAAAAGTGACTCTGCTATCCTAGACTGTTGCAGCAGTTGTTTTTTTGATACCTGTATAAAACAGCTCATGATGGTGCTTGATTTTACTGACTTTGTTTCCTTAAGTATGTTTATTTTCCTTGTCAATTGACTCTTTCTCCTTCTCTTGTTTTCTCTGCCTATTTTGACCATCTCTATCCTTTTGCATCAGTGTTTGTCCTTCTATTGCCATCAACTGTCTATATCACTATTAATGTCACACCTTCTCACATCAATTTTGAGCAGCATATAAGCAGAAAGGCCTGTTTATAGGAAACCCACAATAGATTCTCCTTATAGAATGGTAAATACGTCCAAGATGTATGCTGAAAGATCCTACTAATTCATGTAACTCTAGAATGTGCCATTGACAGAGAAGGTGGAGGCTTTCAAGTGCACTTTAGTCATGATCTTTCATATGTCTGTCAGCCTTCAACATCATAGAAAAATGCTAAGGATGCAGGATTGGTACTCTTTCAATTTGTCAGCTGTTTATTAATCTGCACACCTATATACTGCTAGGAGGTTGCTCCAGTGAAACTAACAATGTGCTCTTTTTAGCATCAGGTGATAGATTGTTGATAGTTAAACCAGCTGCTGTGGAAAAAGAAACAATATTTGTAAAATAAACTATATTTTGTATACTATTATGCAGTCTGTATTATAGCAGAAACACTTAACTTTTCACAAGATATTTTTCATTTCTTCTATTATATAAATATTACTTTTGATTTGATTGATCCTTCAGTCATGTTTCCTGTCTTAAAAGAATGACAAGATCAGTTTCTTTACAGTTATTTTTATGTGAGTGTTTGAATGCATTGCTCTGCTGCTATGAATGTTGATTAATACCTAAGTTGCTAACAACATTAGTCTTGGAGATATCGGAATTGGAGAATGACCAACTAAATTTTCTGATAATTTTTATCTTCTTTCTTCATAATGTTTTTCACCCAATCATGTTTGTGTAGGCATATTGTTTTAGTTACTTGACTGGTAATTTGCTTTTCTTGTCACTGTTTAGCCCAAGGCCCATCCTGATTGAACAACAGACTTATGATCAAAAACATTCCAGCAATGACTATTTTATGCATGTGCATATCTAAAATGCCATTATCTAACATGTTCTTCCTTTTTTAAGATAGGGAGTGATTTGGTACCCACCTGCTAATCTGACAGATTGCATGACCATGTAGAGGGTCTTGTGTCTCAAGACAGATAACTTGTTTTTTTGTTTTGTGATAGCAGTGGTGGTGCTGGTAGTGGCAGTGGTGGCTGCAGCAGCAATGATGCTGGTGATGGTAGCAGTAGTAATGACAATGACTACGGTGGTGGTGGTGGAGGTGGTGGCATTTAAAATGATGCACCATTTTATGGTTAATTTTGCTATCAGTTGTGAAGCAGTTAAGTGAAATTAAACTGTAGTCTGAATGGATTGCTTTAGATTGACTGTGAAAGGGCTGTTTGCATTCTCCACAGAAAAAAAAAATATTTAACAAATATATAGCTGTGGCATATTTTGACACCAAGCAACTGAATCATTGGAAATTGCCAAGACTAGAAAGACACCAAGATTTGATGTCAGGCTCCATTCTAGAGAGTCTGCTACATTACTATATCATTTCAGGTAGCAACAGCAAGACCATTGATTGCATCAGGTCAGCAGCACAACCCTCACCAGATTTCAGAAAATCCCCTTAATATCAGCAGTGCTCAATGTCAGTGCAAGACTGAGGGTTGAGCAAACGGAACCAGCAGTGGCAGCAACATGAATTTAAATGGATCAAACTATGACTAGAAAAAAAAAAAATACATAAGAACCATCAACTGCACAGACTCCTTCATTGAAAATTTGGATGAGATTTCAAAAGAAAATATTTTTTTGTTGCTGCTTCTGTTATTGTTGTTACAGGCCTCCATTATTGTATATCAATATGAGTATAGGCCGATAGTTTCTCTTGTGAACATGACTTGAAGTATCAATACTCATATGATCTTTATACGTGCATACATATATATATACACACACACAAATATATATATATATATATATATATATATATATATATATATATATATTATATATATATATATAATATGTATGTGCATACAGATTATTTATATATATATATATAATGTGTATATATATAACACATATATGCATGAAGATATATATATATATAATACATATATGCATACACACACGCATGTATGCACGCACACACATATGCATCTTTTCACCTCTGCTACACCCACCCCAATTCCTTTTTAGTTCTTTTACTTGTCTCTTCCTGTCTCTTTGTATAGCCAGCTACTTTGCTAATTGATTTAATGAGATTCCTGACCACCAGTGATTCTTCCTTTCACCACACCAACTTTACTTTTTTCCCACCTCTCTATGTTTCACCTATTCTATCTCTAGAAACCTTTCTTTCTCTCCTTACCTTACATTTCTTCTTCTCTGCCTCTATTCCCCCTTCTTACACCACTTATATCTTCCCTCTCCCTGTCTTTTGCTTTTATCCTTACTCCTGTCTCTCTTCAACTTGTAAATCTCTCACACTGCTATGCTAACTGTTTTTGCCAATTTTCTCTTGATGAAGGGAGCCAGACTTATAGTAATATCTCTGTAATTATTTACTGGTTGTATGCCCAAGAAATTTTTCACATTCCATCTGCAAATTATGAACATTATTATTATTATGTAATTCCAAGCTTCCTGAAACAACTGTCAAGTTAAGAAACTATGTATTCTTTTCTCAATATTCTGTACTTGCTATGCTCTATGTAGATATATAGTATATGTGTATGTATATATTTGCATATATGTATGTGTATGTATATATGTCTGTATACATTTGTTCATATGTGTGTATATATATATATATATATATATATATGTATTTATATTATTTTTTTTATTAGGGAATAAAATTTCCGGCATCGCAGGGATTCAAATTATTCTCAATGAGGAAATATATATTTTTTATTTAGAGATAGTAGTCCCCTTCATCCCACCATATAAAAGAATTTTAATTTGATTTAATACTTACTACTCATTTCTCAGCTACACGTGTTTCTTGAGGTTCTTTTACAGTTCCTTATTTTATTTTTTATTCGTATTTTTATAATTTTATTTTTTTAAATTTTATTTTTTATTCGTATTTTTTATTTTTATTTGTTATTTTTTATTTTTTATTTGAATTTTTATTTGAATTAAATTACGGCTTGCACAGTAAGGTCCGGCAAATCTATTTACACATGCACATACTTATATGTTAAAATTAAAATATAGTATTTGGTATCGAACTATGATAAAGTTATTTAGAAGCCTGATGATTGGGGTTACATTTTAAGAAAGGTTCCTGTAAAACACTGCATGCTTAAGGAACCGTAAAAGAACCTCAAAAAACACGTGTAGCTGAGAAATGAGTAGTAAGTATTAAATTAAATTAAAATTCTTTTATATGGTGGGATGAAGGGCACTACTATCTCTAAATAAAAAATATATAAATATTTTGACAAATTAAACTTAAATGTTGAAGTGAATCAAACGGCTTTTGTGTGTTTCTTAAATGGCTTACAATCAACTTCTATGCTGCAATTATTTTCGTTCCAGCACACGATCTCAGATCAAATCACTTGCTATGCGAGTACATCTCCGTAATATATATATATATGTATTTATGCATATTCGTGTGTATGTATCTATGTATATCTATGTGTATATGTGTCAAGCCTACTTGTGTTTATCTACATTACTAACTCTGTATCAGCTAGCCTGGATTTCTCTTATAGCTCACTTGTGATACCATGGACCTAGTCCTGGATGAAGAATTTGGTTTAAATTCACTTCTTCTGAGCACTACTACATGCTTTCCATATTGAGCAGTATATATTGTCAGTATATATAATATATATATATATATATAACTTACTGTGCATTGCCTTCTATTACTTAATAAGTGACAAAATGTATAGTAAATGCACAAAGGAAGAAACATAAAATGAATGCACACACAAACATAAGAACATATACTGAGTGCAGAAACAGACAGAAAATGAAAACAGGAGGTCCCTAATTCTTCATCAGTTATCAACCAGATGATATTACTCAGTTTCGTACCATTAAATATATATATATATATATATATATATATAATATATATATATGTATATATATATACATATATTTCACTTAGGCTAATAACCTGATGTAGAACTCAATATATGTATGTTTAAGAACAAAGTGTTAGATGAATATAGAGCAGTAACTAGAAAAAGTGATGTCACAGGAAAAACGATGGTTATGGTATACTCTTCATAACATGAAGTTCATTACATAAGCATTGTTTTTCCTGTGTTACCTCTTTTTCTTTTATATATATATATATATATATATATAAATGTATGTATATATGCATGCTAATATTAGTTGATTGCTTAAGGCGGTGAGCTGGCAGAAATGTTAGCATACCGGGTGAAATGCTAAGCGGTGTTTCGTTTGTCTTTATGTTCTGAGTTCAAATTCCGCCAAGGCTGGCTTTGCCTGTCATCCTTTCAGGGTCGATAAATTAAGTACCAGTTGCATACTGGGGTCGATCTAATCGACTGGCACCCTTCCTAAAAATTTCGGGCATTGTGCTTAGAATAACAAAGAATATTACTTAATTGCTGTCTCAAAAGTATTCTCGTCAATAAGTCAAGAAGTTAGCAATTTATAACAAGTCACTGGAATTCTCTGTAGCCCAGACACTTACCTCACATACCTCTATCCACTTAGTTGTAAATAAATAAATACTAAAGTGTAAAGACAACTCATTGCTCCAAACAGTGGTTATACTATAAAAGTGACTAGTAGATTGTTTGTCTGCAGTACAGAGTTTTATGTTTATAGCTTGGAGACAGATAAGTTCATCAAAACGGAGTTATCTTAAATACTCTACATGAAGATGAAGTCACCAGTACTGCAATAACTACTCAGTGGGTTATTAAGTACAGTGCCTTTATTAATCTAGTCAGTGTGATAGTATCTTAGATCAACATGACTGAATGTATTATTGTTTCTTATTTAGATGCGTGGCTAGCAGTTTTGAGGAGGGGGAATGAATCAGTTGCATTGACCTTGGCACTAGACTGGTACTTCAACTTATTGACTTCAGAGGAATAATATTTTCATAGAATGACATCTCTATAATATGGAAATTTTTCTTTAATATACTCTGAACTCTTTCATTTTGGACAATCTGCACTTTTAAAAAATCTCTGGGTAGCTATTTAATAATAAGTTTAAAGTATTCAAGACATTTAAAAACCCTGCCTTCTAGAATCCATTTCTGAAATTACTTGGGATATTTTGCATCTCAAGCTTTGATATTTCCTCCTCCCCCTCCTCTGCTTCTTCCTCTGCCTCCTCCTCTTCCTCCCCCTCCTGTGCCTGTCCCACCTCTGTCTCTGCTGAGGAAACTTTGCTAAATAGAGACAAATTGATGGCATCCAATAAAAGAATTTGTTTCATTCTTTTTAGCAGTGGTGGGGAGCTAAGTCAGAGGGAGAAGACCAGTGCCAGACCTCTAAGGCTGATGAGGAGAAAGAGAAGAGGAAGAAGCCACGATGTACATGTTGATGTAGCAAGAAGCAGCATCATAGTATATTAGTATTTGAGCAAATACCAACAGCAACACAGAACATTCACTATCTTTACTTAAAATTTGTTATTTTATAATTTGGTTTGTAGCTATTTATAGCTGAGCCAAACTAATTTCTACTCTGAATTGTGTTAATTATGGTATAATTATTATATTATTCCTATTCCATTTTATTCTGAATGTCTTTCCTCTTTTCTAAGTATGGATATTGTTACAGATGACCATATCAATTGGATACTGGCTTTGCAGCCAAAGTTTTCTTTGTGTTTCATATCTTGTTACTGGAGAAATTCTGTGTACAAGTGACCCGCATATTTCTGGTTTTAAATAGACCCTAAAGAGATTTACAGTTCAGTAGAGATACTGTGTAATTTATATATGTTTTGTTAAATTATAGTGTTGAGCTCATATATAAAAAATATATACATAATGAAATAACTATAGTATTCATAATTTGAAAATCTTTTAATTTCTTATGTGAACACATGAATAAGTATGAATTTCAAAATACTGTATTCATCATCATCATCTTCATCACCATCATCATCAGTGCTGTTGTCATCAACTTATGTCTGTTTTCCATGCTAACATGAAATGGACAGGGTTTGTATTATCTCATCACTGACTGGATACAGTTATTGTTCCAATACTAGGTAGGTTGTCTACAGCAGGACTAGAAGTCTTCTCTATCCTGTATCAGTTTTTATTCAGAGTTGCTTCTCTCTTAGATAGGTTACTGTCACACTGTGTACATTTTATTTTGACACCAGTGCAAGTGATTTCTGTTTCTGGCAGGTCTAAAAAGTATACTTTACTTTTGATCAGTTCTTATTCAATCTTATTGATTTCCTAGATGAGTTATTTGCATTGCAGTTTGCAGAGTTCACTTGCTTTGTTTGATTCCTTTGCATTATATTGCAAGTGTAATCCTGGTTCTAGATGACATATTCATGAAAAACAAAAGACATCATATCTTCTATTGAAGCTCTAACAATATATAGTCAAATATATCATGGCAATCATTTCTTTGGCCAACGTTTGTGTCAGTAACCATAAATTATCAAAGGTTTAATTTAAAGAATAGGTACAGATATGGTCATATTGTTAAGAAGTTCAACTTACAATCACATATTTCTAAGAACACTCTTCTTGTGCAGTATCTTGGGAAAGTATCTTGCCTCTAGTGAAATTAGATTGACAGGAATTGTATTTAAACTTTTCTGACGAACAGTGCCTGTTCTTGTGTGACAAACTTAATACTTGTCCTGATTTCACTCCACTACCATCACTTTTACCCTATCATCACCACCACTTAATCTTTAGGTTTCTTTAGCAGAGTCCATTCTGCTACAAGCATTCAGACCATGTTGCCAATCTGATGACAGCTCAATTTCTTAATAGGTTGGTTCCTACAGCAGCAACCCAATAGTTATTTCATCTTTTTTCCTCGAGCAGAATCAAATGCCCTGTGAAATACATGGATGTTGATGCTACTCTTCCACTTCTAACCCATAAAAAAAAAACATATGGGAACATTTGTTACCTGTAAAGAGTAAAGTACAGTATAGCTGATGGTGAATCTTTGGTTGTACAATAGAAAAGTGTTGGAACTTTCTACTTTCACTATGCTCTCCCTCACACACTGAAACCCCCAGTCTGTGCAATGATGCATGAATTACTACAGATGAAACATAATCTCTGTGCCAGAGACAACTTCTATAAAATACGTAAATGACTAAGTTTCTTTCGTG
This sequence comes from Octopus sinensis, assembly GCF_006345805.1. Taxonomy (NCBI): domain Eukaryota; kingdom Metazoa; phylum Mollusca; class Cephalopoda; order Octopoda; family Octopodidae; genus Octopus; species Octopus sinensis. The sequence goes on along the minus strand of NC_043000.1, from coordinate 57,817,101 downwards.
ATATCTAAAGTGCCCTAAATTATGATATATAGTTAAGTGCAGGCTACCATGTTTAAGGTATTGAGTTGAAAATAGTCAATAAAAATTATAGCCATAATGAGGAGAAAAATGTGTAGAGTTAATGAAAATTATTCTCAAAAGGAGCAGCAGGGATCAGTGGGGTGAGACTGACTGATCTTTTACATCTCTAGTAACAACTCCAGACATGTTTTCTGCTTATAAGACCTCCTCAGCAAAGTACAGTCCACTCACAGTGGCTAAGACCTCAAGATGACCAATGTCATTATAAAATATAGTTAGAATTCCCTTACTATGTTTCTTTGTGTGCTTTTGATACTGTGGTAGTTTGTTGTCAGAGAAGAGCTTTGTCAGTAAGTTGAAGGAAATAGATGAGGTTACAATTTCATTTTAAGTGAAAAGACAATTGAAATAACATACATTATGGAACCAAACTAATGACTTTGTATTACCTAGTGGTGTGTTCTGTCTTAAACTGATTCCAAAATCAACTTTTTTTTTGTTGTATATGGGCAGGTAAAATATTAGTTGCTGTTGTTGATCCTTAGTCAGACCTATGGTCAGTGTCACTGTAACTATGATTGTCACATCTTCTCTCTCTCTTTCTTTCTCCCTCTCTCTCCCTCCCTATCTCTTTCTCTCTCTCATGTCTAGGCAGTGTATTCTAGACTACAGTGATCAGTAAGTCTTTAAGTTAGTAAGGTGTAAGTGGGGAGGTGTGTGTGCTATTTCTGGTTAATGGCTTGAAAGCTAGTATTATTGCGTTGTGGAATAATATCTCTCTTGGATTATTACTTGTTCCAATCCATAGCTCACTTCATGTACACACAACACTTTATCAACTAGGAGCTGGAAGCTTCAGTAGAGGGGTTCTTCACTTCAAAAGATAAGAACAGGTATCAGTGTATAATCAAAGAACTGAGAGAAAGGTAGCTTCCGACAGTGCAACACAATGGCCTCTACTCTGAATGCAAGGTTGCTTTTTTTTAACTTGTTGAACAAAACAAATAAGTTACCAACATATTGCAAAACTTTTGACTCAACACAATATATTGGTGCATGTAAAGAAGAACCAGTAATATATTTCATTAACCTGGTTCGTAGTTTTGTAAACCACTATTTTCTTTCAAGCAAGATATTATGAACTTTGATTTTTTTGTTTTTGTTTTGTGTGTGTGTGTGTGTGAGAGAGAGAGAGAGAGAGAGAGCAGCAACATTATGGTAACAGGTGTCCAAAAACCAATCACTATTTCACTTCATTTGTCACAATGAGAATGACTAGGAAGTGTCATTGGTTTTATTATTTCTCAATTATATTTATATCATTTACGAATTTGTTTTGCAAGTTCCCTGATGTGAAATCATGTGTTGAAACAGATATTGTTGTGTTTCAGGATGATTAATTTTTTTTCTTCCTAAATAAGCACGTGCACTAGATATCTGTTTTTCACTTGTTTATTATTGTTCTTATTTTATCTTATGTCTATTGTCTGGAAACCTTTCATCACACATCTGTCACTGATCTCTTCAGTGACTCTTTTATCCCACATGTATCCTCCTGTTCTGTTTGGTCCATTCTCAGAGCAGGAAGATACATGTGGGATGGGGGAGTTGCTGAAGAGGTCACAGATGTGTGCCAACAGATTTCCAGACAATTTACATGAGATAAAAAGAAGAACAATAACAGATGAGTGAAGAACAAACATATAGTGCATGTGTTTATTTGGCAAGAAAAAGAAATGACCATCCAAAAATATAACAATAGATATTTATATCTCTTCATTAATGTACAACATTGTAAGATATACACATGTATGTATAACTTATGCACAACAGCTAGACAACAGGTTATCCACACAGTTCCCATCTACCAAATTCCAGTCACATAGTAATGGTCAACGTAAAGCCTGGTAGATGACACTTGGCCCTAGGTACCATGCAGTGGAATCAAATCCAGAAATATGTGGATGGCTACTATGTGAACTTCTTCACCACACAGGCATTCCTGAACCCATTTAATTGCAACTATAAAGACACACACACTTTATATATATATATATATATATTATATATATATATATATATATATGAGTGGATAATGTGTTGAACTGTTTATACAAATGTCATGCGTTTCTGTAGCATTGCTTTATACAATTAAAAAAAATATAGGAAACAATTAAGGGTAATTTATAATATAGAAAAGTCACCTATTTTGAAGTAAAACTGTTATTGAAGAGTAGTTAAAGGAATTGGGTTGTATAAAAATGAACCATCATTGTGTTGTGTCCCTAGATAGGTTGTATAAACCCAACATGCTTTAGTTTACATAACTGAAGGAAATGTTATTCCTCTTCATTGTTAAATGCTTTGTAGTAGGAAGGACATTCAGTTCTACAAATATTTGCTCCAACTCTATATGTATGTCCAGATTTTCAAGAAGCCATCACAATTATTGAGAAAAATAAGTATAAAATAGTAAAAGGTAAAATATTTCTGATGAAATTATTTTCCTACTGTGCATCATATTCATAAAATTTAAAGATGAATATGTACCTCTCTGTCTCATGAACATTTAGTGTAATGGCTGCTGCTAGATATCAAAAACAGGTCACAGACCAAACTCGCTGGAAACTTACCCCCACAATCATTAGTTCTCAATTCTTTCTTAAGCACAAAGCTTCTTTGGTAAATGGAGGGAGTATATGTAATAATGTTAGTACTTACTTATATTGGAAACAATAAAAGCAAATTTAAATTCAAAAGTTTAATATACTAAACTAGAAAATATAAAACCTAATCCAGCGCCCTATAGGGACTCCACTGTCCTATAGTTTTGGTAAATATTAAAACATGGATCTCCAATATCAATATCATACCTGCAACCTTTGCTAGCAAAATTCGTTTTGCAATTTTGTTATGAACCATATATATATATATATATATATATATATATATATATATATATATATATATATATATATATATATATACACAGGGTGCGTAAGGTATTTGAGGACAGATTTATGTTTATAAAAAAAAAACAAATATATAATAACAGATAATAACTCTGTTTATCAAATAATGCAATGAGGATAAAAATAAACTTTCTTTTCTGTAATGGTATTCACTAAAGTCACCTTCAGTTTCAACAACTGCTTCTATATGAAATCTAAATCATCTACATGCTCAAATTAAGTGGTTCTGGTTCATTTTGGACAATACTCTGACTATGGCAGCTTTCAAAGAATCTTTGGTACACTCCACATGTAATAGTCCAATGGATTGAGATCTGGGGAATTAGGAGGCCAAAGGTTATGTGATCATAAAAAATTTTCAGCCATCCATTCCTCTGTGTTACTAGAACCATGTGTGATAGTGCAGGGTCTTACTGAAACACATATGGCCTTCCATTACATACACTGTCTATCCAGGGCTTAACAATTATTTCCAGGACCTCAATGTAGGCAGCAGAGTTAACTCTAAGGCCTTGTGGAAAGAAGTAAGGAGGTATCATGTGTCCTTCATTGCTGATAACCCCTTAAATCATGACAGTTACATGAAATTTAGTATGCATAACACTTCGAACTTCAGAAGGGTCTGCATATAACCATCTGTCATTTCTTCCATTAACTTTTTGATTTTGATCGAAGTTTTTCTTGTTTGAGAAAAACCAAATCAAATCTTTTGCTGGATTTTTTCAGTTTGTTTAAGAGCCTTTTAGTTCTGATGTAGTGATTTTCTGATGCCATTGTGGACAACATTTCTGACTGTTCTTTCTGACATATGGAGATCTTTTGCAACTGACCTTATGGACTTTCTGGGATTGTAATCAATGGTCTGTTGAACTTGTTGGATAAATCCAGGTATTCTGATGATTTCAGAGCATTCAGAATGCTTTTTATGCTTTGATACTGGTGATACATTTCTGCCATTATTATTTTCTGAAACAAAGATTATATAGTGTTAGCAAAAAATGCAGCAATGCCTGAAAAAGGTAAATCCTCAAATACCTTACAGACCCTATATATGTGTGTGTGTGTAGATATACAGTGATACATCACAGTATGAGATTAATTTGTTCCATTACAGAGCTTATCTTACAAGTTACTCATTTTATAAATCAATTTTCTCCATTGAAATTTACTAAAATATAATTAATCTGTTCCAGCCCCAAAAAACTCAAAATTAAAACAGAAAAGGTGCAGATACAAGTAAAATGACAATTATAAAAAAGAGAATGCAAAAGAAATATGTAAACTGGCTTTATTAACTGAATTACCTTAAAGATGGATGATTTGTATACTCATACTGCAGATTTCTGCTCATACCTCAAGACAAAAATTCACACAGGTCTTGGCTTGTACAGTAAATTCTCATACAATGGGCCACCCATCCTGTGAGGTTCTACTGCATATATATATATATATATTATATATATATATATATAGATAGATAGATAGATACATACATACATACATACATACATACATACATACATACATCATACATCATACATCATACATACATACATACATACATAACATACATAGATATAGATATCCATCCATCTGAGAGCAGAATAATACAGATGATTTGATCAAAATCTTTAACATAACCTTAGAGTTTAACCAAATCTCCTCTTTTATTTTGTTCTGGAATATACAGACTGCAAATTATTCAAATGTATATAATACCAAAAGAAAATCATAGGGAAAATTATCTTTAATACCTGATTGGAATTGGGATATACATGGATTTCATGGTATTCTAAGCATTAGTTAGTTAAATGTTACGCTATCTCATTCGAAATGATAATTTTATATATATATATATATATATATATATGAAATTTGTAACTTGTTTTCAGTTTATCCAGTTGCTGTTGTTTTCATTTATAGTACAGCTTATTGGAATACATTAGCATAAATTTTTAATGCTTTCTATTACATTATATTAATTTAAAATCTGATTTATATTTTGTTTTCAAATATGTACATTGGATATTTATATCTCTTTTAAATGTCTCTACTTGTATTAAACTTTCTCTTCTGATCCATAAGACAATGAGAACAAAAGCCTTTGAGGTGACTTCACCATTTTGATTTTAACATCAAACATTTTGAGCAAGCAAGGATAACCTTTACTGGTTGATTGATCTGCCAGAAATAGCAGCCAAGTCTTCCTCATCTCACAGGTTACTATTTTGAAGGAAGGGCACATTGGATAATGTGCTTCTAGACACATTATGTATGGATAAAAAATGGGATAACCTCAGGTAGAATGCCTTTGATCATAAATCTGTTCAATTAAGCTGGTGTTAGCAACAACAGCAAACATTTTACTTTCAAATATATTTGTTTTTCCCTTCTCTAGCTTCTTCAACTATTTTTCTTCTTCCATGCTTATTGTTATTCTCTCTAATGCCAAATCATTTTGGGTTCCACAAAATATAATAATGTGTAGCATTTATTTATAGCCTTTTACATCCTGAGTTCAAATCCCACCTAGGTCAACTTTGTATTTCGGTCACAAGAGGTTGATAAAATAGTTATCAAGTACTGGGGTTGATTTTATTGACTCAAAAACTGTCTTCATTCTTCTTCTTATGGTTTTTTTCACTTCTCCTCTCTTATTCAACTACCTCACTTTCCTTGTTCATCTCCTCCTATTCACTATTCCCTCATGACCGCCTAAGCTAATCTCATCATTTCAAAAGTTATGTTCTATTTTCTAGGTGAAAAATCTTTTTGTATCTCAACCGTCCTTGACAAAGTACAATAAGGCTAGTTGATAATCTGAACCATCCTTGACATTCAGCAATAACGGAAAGTCTCTTGAATACTTCAAATTGCAAAACACACCACAAAATTCCACAATATGATCGAGGTAATATTTGATTTTTTTGTTTTTTAACAAGAAAGATAACCCAAAACAAAAACCGTTACCTCAAATTAATAATAATTTCAAAACTTTTAGGCATTTAAATTCTTCATATCAAAATACACACATATACCCATGCATATACATTAAACAAAATTATATAAATCTGAAAACACAAAGAGAAAGAAAAATAGTAACTAACAAAGCAATTAATATCTTTCTTTACTATATTATTTTTTTAGTCCTATTGAAACCCATGCAATTATAAACCAAGTTATTCATTCATTTTATACGAAAAATTGTGACCTCTTGCATTGTCGGTCACAGGATTCTTGGTAGCTGAGACACTGATTCATATTATTGATGGCAATTACATCCTTCATCAATATATGATATAAGCATGTATGTATATCATCATCATCATCGCCATTATTTAATGTCTGTTTTCCATGCTGGCATGGGTCAGACAGTTTGACTGGAGCTGGTAAGCCAGAGAGCTGCATGAGGCTCCAGTCTATCTATGGTTGGATGCCCTTCCTAATACCAACTATTCTTGAGAATGTACTGGGTGCCCTATATGTGTCACCAACACCAGTGTGCTTTACATGTTACTGGCATTGGTCATGACTATGATTTACCTATATAGCTCAGTCAGTAGAGCATCAAACTTTAAATGTATGTGTGTGTGTGTATATATATGTATATATATGTATGTATATATGTATGTATGTATATATATATATATATATATATATATATATATATATCACCGTGATTACCGTGACCAACCAGTCTATCAGATGTTACTACACATCGCTGGTCACAATGCGCT
>NC_043000.1:57707871-57807871 GCF_006345805.1 Octopus sinensis | reverse complement strand
CATACACTTGTATTGATTCAATTGACTATGTTCTCCACTGCAAGTTTATGGCATTGTTCCAGTGTTAAAATATGTAGAAAACAATGTAATGTAAGCCATTTTTGTGTGAGTATATGTCAGCTGTCATAGTGTGACACAAGTAAGTTCATGGCGATAAAGTTCACCACTCAGTCCCCATTCCCAGTCAAAATTTATTCTCACTTCATTTAAATTAATACCTTTGCGAAAGGCATGAACATCACAACTTCCTATTCATGTGGGAATATAATTCTTAGTTTTATTGCCTATGTAAAATAACGGTGGGCTTGGCGCTGGAGGTAGTAAGGATATATCTCCCCACTAGTGATATAAACAAGAGTGCATTTTGCACCAAAAAGCCAATGTGAGAGTCGCTTTCATGGTAACTACCACAGTAGAATTTGTTCTAATAAAATATCCACATTTAAGTGCTGATAAATATTACCTGAAAGTATTAATGCTGCCTCTGTTGCTAATATATATTTGTCAATTATGAATTTTTCATGTGTCAAGCAGTAGTGGTAAACTCTTGGAAATAATCATTGAATTTTGCTTTTTCTGTTCGTTTTTTTGGTGCAAGAGTGGTAGTGGTGGGTCTCTCTACATATTTGTTTTTACTTAGCTTTCTGTAAGGCTCCATGCATTAAAAAATGTGTTAATAAAGTGTTACATGCAGCCTAGGTGAAACTGGTGCACTTAGATTACAAGGACTCTGGAGAACTGCATGACTAGCATGATTTTTGCATTTCACATTAATTACAAAGAAATCTACATCAAGTCTATGTAAAATATATTATCATTTATAAGCTTTAGTTGTCTTGTTAGGTAATTCTGTGATGATAAACAGTGAAAATCGCATATAGTTAACTCAAATATACAGGGTTTTGGTGTTGTTTTTTTTTAAAGACATATTTATTTTTAGGTAGTAATTGCTGAAGTAAGAGATTTTATTTATTTTCATTAAATGAGAAAATTAAATTATGTTATTCTTCTTCACTAAAATATAAACCTTTGTGAGAGAAGCAACTATTCTCTCTCTTCTCTCAGCCTCATGAAGATAAATAAAAAAGGCAAAAATCACTTAGGTATTATATATTTACAGAAATGAGTGCAATGTTAATTTCTGCACTAAACCCAAATTATAGTTTGAACTTACAGAGCAGCTTCAATAAATCCCCACAAAAAACTAAGGTTAAGAGAAAAGTCAACATGTTCATGTTTTGTCTATTAGTTTAAAAACTGTTATGATGCAGTAATCAGTTTTATCATATCTACTTCTCTTTGTGCAATTATTAGAGCTCTTAACCAAATAACAAAAAGAAAACAGATGGATCATGCCTCTACTACCTCACTACTTTACACATCAATTATTACATGTTGGAGTATATAGGCGCAGGAGTGGCTGTGTGGTAAGTAGCTTGCTTAACAACCACATGGTTCCGGGTTCAGTCCCACTGCATGGCATCTTGGGCAAGTGTCTTCTGCTATAGCCCCGGGCCGACCAATGCCTTGTGAGTGGATTTAGTAGATGGAAACTGAAAGAAGCCTGTCGTATATATGTATATATATATATATATATATGTATGTGTTTGTGTGTCTGTGTTTGTCTCCCTAGCATTGCTTGACAACCGATGCTGGTGTGTTTACGTCCCCGTCACTTAGCGGTTCGGCAAAAGAGACCGATAGAATAAGTACTGGGCTTACAAAGAATAAGTCCTGGGGTCAATTTGCTCGACTAAAGGCGGTGCTCCAGCAGGGCCGCAGTCAAATGACTGAAACAAGTAAAAGAGAGTAAAAGAGTAAGGTTTTCTCTGATTAGATTTAACTGCAGCCCAATCCAGAAAACTATTGTTTTAGGTTGCTCCTAAATATTCAGCTTGCCATAAATTTGCTAAGCTGTTATTCAAGTTTTCTTTTTCTTTTTTATTGGGGTACAGCAGCTTCGTTGAGTAAATTAATGGCAAACCTTAGTTATAGTATTTTATATCTTGTTAAGGTGGCAAGCTGGCGGAATGTCACTGTGCCAGGAAAAATGCTTAGAAGCATTTCTTCTGATTTTATGTTCTGAGTTCAAATGCTACTGGAGTTGACTTTCACTTTTCATCCTTTCAGGGTCGATAAAGTAAGTACCAGTTGAGCACTGGGGTCAATTAATTGACTTGGACTCACCTTCAAAATATAAGGTATTTTATATTTTGTAGCTGTGTCTCGAAATTCATTAAAATATTTATTAAAGTAAAATATGTATTAAAGCAACAACAGTTTGAATATCTATTAGTAAACCCTACATGCACATGCAGACACATATACATGAGTCTTTACTGTCTTGGGTCCAAGGACTCATAGCATTAGTTGCCTAGTTTCCATGGTATGTAAGCGATTGATATCACAACATTCTGCCTGAAGAGGACACCAACCCACTGCAGGGTTTTCTCATTTACAGCTGAGATGGCTGGAGCAACGTGAAATGAAGTGTTTTGCTCAAGAGCACAACACAACTGGTCCAGGAATTGAAACTACAATCTTGCAATCATAAGTGCAACACTATACCCACTAGGCCACATGCTTTCACTATATTCATCATGTTTGTAATTAATTCTGATTTTGTGGTTTTATATGGAAGAAAAATAATTTTCTCTCTAGAAAGGATCCTGGTCTATAGCAGGTAACATACCTAAAGTTTCTAATGTCTTTCTTGACAGCTAAGTAAATTAAACTGTATAGAATTATGTGACTGTCCAAATCAAGCCAAAATATCTGAAAGGGTTATTTAAATTCACAAACCACTAGTTAAAAGTCTAACATTTTCATCAGTCATCTATTTTACTTCTTTTTCAGTATTTATGGGCATATTTGTTTATTCTTGAATTCCATGATAGGGCTGTTTTAAGGTTTTGTACCAAATATTCAACAAATCTGTAATAAGTTTATTTAATATTTAATAACAAATCCATTATAAGTATATTTGAAATCCCACTTGCATATTATATTAAGTATTTCTTGATAATTTCATAACCTTATAATTGAAAAACACATATAGGCTTGATGTAGGAAATACAGTTTTAAATATGTAGAAATGGGTTTATCAGAGGCTTTTGTGACAAACACTTTAAGAGATATACACTCTGCTGCAGTATAAGGTGAAAATAGAAATTGAATAACAAAAATTAATCTGCATTATAGTTATCTCCATAATATTTCATGTACATGCCACAAACACACACTCTAAAACACATTTGCAAACTTGCACATACAATCATGTTGATTAAATTATTTGATAAGTCTTCTTCAGTTGAGGCAATAATGTCATTATTTTAATTGATCTTTACATCAATATTAGATATTTAAATTATTATTTCTTAGTATGCTTTCATTAATAATGTTAATTAAACTCTGGGAATGCAAGAAACTGGTTAAATACTAGTTTATCAATCTTAAAATTATTGATTAATTGAGATGCAATTAGCAATTTATCTATAGTATTCACTCCACGCAGTTTCCAAACTCTACAGACATGGCTTGTCACATCTGAAAAACTTGAATACTGACAGGAATAAAATAAATTGCAATAACCAATTAGTTTGTAATGATGAAGCTCTATGTTGCTGTTCAACTGTCTGAAATAGCAGCCAAATAGCTCTACTGTCTTTAAAATGGAAGGCCTCATTAGGTATTGTTGTTCTAGCTTATCAAAAAAATATGTTGGCCAAGGCTGCAATATCTTTGATTCATAGGCCTGCTTGATCAGAACTGACCTGACACTAAACAATATCAATAGATTTAATACAAAAAAATAAGGAGATAAAACCTTTTCAAATTTCATTTGTTGGAAACATAGTGACTTCAATCATATCAGTTAAGTTTAATTAATTTCTATGTTTGGTCAAAAGATTTATTAAGAATATGTGATATTGGTTTCAAATTTTGTCTCATGCCAGCAATTTTGGGGGAGGGGGTAAGTTCATTACATTGACCCCAGTGCTTATTTATCAACTCTGAAAGGGTGAAAGGCAAAGTCAACCTAGGCAGAATTTGAACTCGGAACTTAAAGATGAAATGCCGCTAAGCATTTTGACTGGCATGCTAACAATTTTCCCAGCTCACTGCCTTAGGAATATATGATATTGATGATGAAAGCTGGTATATGAAAACTGAAGGAATATTTTTAATCACATATTTTCAGAGATGTATTTTGGAAATTTAACAGTTGACTCCATGAAGACATTTTTTTAAATATGTAACTTTATTAACTGATTTTCATGTTCATATATCTATCATGCTCTGTTTAAGCTCAGATCATCAGTTAATCTTTCACTGTTAATTTTAATCTGTTGAAAATATCAGATTTATTTTGATACATTTTTTTACTTTTTAATGGAAACATTATTAGTGTTAATTAGAGTGTAGTAGAGTCATTGTGGTTATTTAAATCAAGTAAACAATGTTATATTCACAAAAATAGTAAGTTTTTTTTTTGTTGATTTGGTCACCAGTACTCCCATTCCACTGTATCTTGGCTGCCGCTGTATTCTGTATTCTGTATGGTAGAATAGAATCATCTTTTCTTTTTTGTTGTACTGTTTCCTTTCTTTTTTTTATCTGTTTTATTTTTTTTTATTTGTTATATGGATATTTAATTGCATATGTTTTTAATGTGCAGGAGTGGCTGTGTGGTAAGTAGCTTGCTTACCAACCACATGGTTCCGGGTTCAGTCCCACTGTGTGGCACCTTGGGCAACTGTCTTCTACTATAGCCTCGGGCTGACCAAAGCCTTGTGAGTGGATTTGGTAGATGGAAACTGAAAGAAGCCCGTTGTATATATGTATATATATGTGTGTGTGTGTGTATGTGTTTGTCCCCACAACTTCGCTTGACAACTGATGCTGGCGTGTTTATGTCCCCGTAACTTAGCAATTCGGCAAAAGAGACTGATAGAATAAATACTAGGCTTACAAAGAATAAGTCCTGGGGTCGATGTGCTCAACTAAAGGTGGTGCTCCAGCATGGCCGCAGTCAAATGACTGAAACAATTAAGAGTTAAGAGTTTTTTTTATAATGTATATTCATTTTTATGGCTAGGTGTTCATTTTAGCCAAATTATTCCACTCCTAAATAGGATGAGAGTGTCACATCAGTTTCACAGCTTTGTAGACTAGAGAAAATAATATTAAACTAGCCTGACTGGTACAAATTCCATGATCAATGAATGCTCTTATTTGTTTTAATAATTGAATTATGAATCTTCAGAACATTGTTTCATTATGTTAAATATTTCAATTACTGGTATAATGTTCTCAGTTTCATTCTATAGTTATTAATGCTTTTGATTTCATTCTTAAACTTTTACATTCAAACTTGTCTCAATATGTTAAATGCTTTAGTTGTATTTTCAATTTCATTCCAAAGATCAAGATTGTTACAGTGTATCAAGTGAACACATATAGTGACAAACAGAATGATTTTATAAATCATTGCTTAAGTATATTGCAATTCTATGAGGTGGAACAGATGGCTATTTCCCATCTGGAGAAAGAAAAATAACCACCTTAACAAGGAAGTCAGTTCTTCTAGAAGGTAGGACTGTTTCCCCAGCTGCAGAAACTAAGAAAACTAAATTAAGTTAGCCATAAATATTCACAACAGTTCAGAATAATGTGAGACCAGTGGCAGACTGGCCAGCTTGCCTGATGGCAAGTGGGCCCCTCTGCTGTTAGTATTTAAGGGGCCCATCCCCTCAAGTTTGAGAATCATTTATTCACTCCTGGAAGAATGCATTAATTATTTCAGCCTGGCTATGTTTGTAGACAGTTGAAAAGAATACTTTTAACAAAAAAAAAAATTAAATGATAGCATTGTAGTTGTAGATGGGCCCCCTTAGTCTCCTGGCAACCAATATTTTTAGACCCAGTCCACCACTGTGTAAGACTATGGAATCAATGTTTTCTAATTAAAATTGAAGTATTTAAAATTAATTTACCTATAAACTTGTATCAAAGTATTTATCAAATTTACTTGCATTGTATATTGACAAAGTTTAGTGTTGCAATGAGAAGTGTTTTAAAAACTTGAGGTCACCTGATAAATCTTATTGAAGGTACTTAGTAATACACTTCTGCATTATTTGTATTTATTTTTGATTTTCTTAACTATTTATAAATTCAATACGCTGCATTTTTAATAAATACAGTATATTGTCGTTTAAATAAATATTTATTTTCTTGAACAAAATCAAAGTTCTAATATGACACATGAATCATTACTTAGTTATTCAACAAGTACAAGCTTCATAAGATACAAGTTGTATTAACATAAAAATCAAAGCATGCTTAATCAAACTCGTTCATTTTTGGCACTGGTTTGAAATTTGTGGATTTTCTACAGAAGGAAAATAAGAGAAACAGGGACCAAGAAACTGGCTTACTATCAAGTCATGTTGCATTCACAAAATAATGAATATTGATATATTCCTTTTGAAATATATCAAATGTAATATATAATTTTTGGAATATGTAAATGATTAATGTAGTGAAAAAATATAAATAGAAAAAAAATTTAATGAAACAATTTCAATATAAAATTCTTGGCCTATGAAAGAATTAAACTGCAGTGTAATTTAGGACAGTCTTTTGATGGTAGAATCCTTAAGGAAACAACTATTGGGAAATACCTACACACTTAGAGCTTGCCTGTGTTAGCTATTGTTTAGTTAAAGTGACTATGAGCAACAGATGTTGCTGGCACTAATTCATGCAGCACAGCTTTATACTTTTTATACTTCCCCTTCTAGACCAGTCAGCAATTAGAAATTACATTTTATAAAATAATATAGCATAATCAATAGGTAAATATGGTTTGAGTATGCTTTCCTGAACCAAGATTTCTCCTGGCCTTGCTTTACTTCTATTCAGCTCTCATTGAAAGTTATTTTTCCAGGCCATTTTTATTGATTTATTATTTCTTAATTCACCTATGACATACATTCATTCTATACATTCATTAGCACTAGACACACAATCTTTGTTTGTTTTATTTATGTTCACCACTTACTTGTAAATGTTGTTGTGATTTGGAGCTTATTCCTGTTTTTCAAGGTATCAAACAGTTAAATGACATCTCTACAACTTAATAAAAATGTCAGTTTATCACAAATTTTGCACTTAAAACCATATAAGCTTTGCACCAAACGCTTATAAAATACTTATCATTAACCTGGAGTTGCACTTGATGCTGACAGGAGTGATCTGTGCATTTGTGTGTTACTTGTTTACATCTGAATGGACTGAGTCATTGAAAGTCACCTTTGCCAAGAATTCAGAATTATTGATAAGATATGAAATGTTGACCATTTAGCCCCCAGTCTGTCTCCTTATTTATTAGACTAGTTGCAGCTCCCAATGAAACTCTAAATAAGAGAATTTGTATGTCATTATGAATGAAAAATTACAGAAATTCATTTCAATTAATTCTGTCTTATAGTGGAAGAGGTAGACTCATATAATTATAGAGATTTTGTTGAAGCAATACAAGAATAAGATAGTTTTATGTTAATGCTGCTAAAATGGCTGATACAGTTATCTTTTTTTATTTTCCAAAATGCTTTAGGTTAATAATTGGATAAATGCATGCTCTGAAGCAATGTGAGTGTTAAATGAAGGAAAAATTCTCTGGAAGAATGACAGAACCATGGGAAAACATTAAATTAGAAGTGGCAATAGGAAGAAGACAAAGAAGAAGACAACCAATACTATGAATATCATTTATTCTAATAATGGTTGAAAAATCAAAGGAAAGAGATTGTATGTATGGACCAAGAACTGAAGAAGGATATTTCAGTTCTGGTCTGGTTGATGTTGTTGTGTAGCTCCAGATCAGCTGTGATCATGTAGATCTATGATAAAAGCCTTCCAGCCATAACCACCTCATCTTATTTTCAGATAATATATCCAGCACTACATTATCCAATGTGTCCTTTCTGTCAAAGACAGTAAAGTGTGATTTGAGCAGAATGAGATAATTTCTAGCAGGTTGACAACCTCATAACAGCTTTCTGATAAGGCTTCTGTTTTGTTGTGTTGGTGAGATATAAATGAAAACACCATTGGTTAAACAGAGTAAGATATTGTAAAGAAAATAATTTGTTGTAAGTAGTGAGGTGGAGAAAGCAAAGTTACTAGAAGGTTGGACTGGAAATTTTGCAAAACCTAATTTTCATTCATTTTCTTCATATCTTGCCAGAAGAAAATTTACCTTTTCTCTTTCTGGTCCATTAATTTACTTATCTTCCAGAGATTCAGTAATTTCTGGCACTAAATGGAGTAACTTCCAAATTAAGTACTCGGACCTGAAGAGTTCTTTGTTAGGGTTACTCATTTGACTAATTTCCATTGAAAAATACCTAATTTGTAGGAATTTTGTGCGTAAAGAGTGAATGAGAGTCATGTTTCTGAAATGTCAGAAATTTGTTTGTATTAACGACAATATAACTCAAGTGGATGCCTAAATTTAAAAAAAAAAAGATAGTTCTATCAATGTGGAAATCAAGGCTTGTGCACAGTTTTAGATATATTTCTTAAGATTAATTTATCTAATAGTTTCTATTTTAATGATGTCAGACATAATTATTCTTTGTTGCAAAACATTCTAGTACCAAAACCTGTTTGCATATAAGATAAAAGAATAACCTGTTGATATTTTGTTTTACAAAAACAAAACATGTTGGTGTTAAGGCTTTCTGTTAAGTTAGGAGAACAAAAAGTAATTGAATAGTCACCAATGCTCACCTGTTTCTAAGCATGAAGGTTACAATGGCTTGACATGTTGCAAACAAACAACACTACATCTATGATGGTGAAGTTTGTTTACAATTACCCTGCAATGGCAAGAAAAGGAGACACAAACATACATACACTCATACCTACATATGCATGTACATACACTCACATATATGCATATGTACACACACTCATTTACATATGCACACATACACACATGTGCAAATATATACATATCTGTCAGACTTCTGTAAGGTTTCCAACCACCAAATTTAATCTGCAAAGCTTTGTTTGACCTGAAGCTATAGAAGGTACTCTTTCAAGGTGCAACACAACAGGATCAATCTGAAATTATATAACTGTGAAATAGCAAGCTTCTTAAAACCAAGGTCATGTTTAAGTTTGTGTGTGTGTGTGTGAGCACATGACCTAGTGGTGAGAGTGTTGCACTCACAATTGCTAGATCATGATTTCAATTCATAGACTTGGTGGTGTGTTGTGTCCTTGAGCAAAACTCCTCATCTAACATTGCTCTGCAGTCACTTCAACACCCTGACACATGGCACACAGTACACCTATTCAGACAACGTCAATTTGATGAAGAGAGTGAGCTAATGTGAGGCACAAACATTTGATCACTATGAGCAAATCATTTGTGTAGGTCGTTCAGCAAAAGCTGAAAGCTCATACATCATATTCAGAGGGAGAGTCCATCATATATATAGTTGAAATTTACAGAAAAACAAAAGATGAAGACAGGTGTATGTACAACAAACAGGTGTATTAGTTTGGCACTTGCTTGGGAAATTGAGAAAGTCTTTTAAGTTTCGAGCCTAATCTCTTCAACAGAAAGGAATAAGAGAAAATAAGCAGAAAGAGAATAAAAAACATTGTGGTTTTAGTGATCAAGCATAGTGACTGGTTGGGAAAAAAAAGGCTTGACGGGAGAGGTAAAAAGAAAGGGAGATAATAAAGTATTGGTGATCCCAAAACGAAGGTGTGTGTGTATGTGAGAATGTATGTGGGTGTGGATAGGGGCTAGTGACTTTGACATGTGGATGTGTGTGTGCATCAGTAATGTGTGGGGTAGTGGTAGGCTATATGGGAGTGGAGTGTGTGGGTGTGAGAGGTATCAATGAAGAAAGAAGGTGGGCAGGGGTGAAGAGGAAGAGAGGAGAGAAGTGGGTGGGAGTGAAGAGAGGAAGTAGGTGTCAAATGAAGAGATGAGAGGAGGGAAGTTGAGCTCATGTGGCACAAAGGAGCAAAGAGAAGATTAATTCTTGTTCATGGCGAAGGTGGGAGTCTGGATGGCCCCTATGCAAAAACAATCCAAACACATACAGGTGTTGTACTGAATGACCGGTAGAGCAGAAATGGCATGAGACTGGGGTGTCATTGCTGAGTCTGATGTCTCAGAGGTGCTCCACAAACCAGTCAGCCAAGCAGCATTCCATTTAACCGATGTACAGAAAGTGCAGGAGATGCAGTAAATGGCAATACTAGAAGTGCAGTTAAAGGAGTCGGTGATATGATAGGGACAGTGATGGGTGCCTGTGAGCATGGTTGTGTTGGAGAGGTAGGTCAAGTGCAGCAGTGTAGGTGGAAGCAGGGTAAAAAGCCAGTTTGGGAGGTGGGGTTAGAGCAGAAACTGCAGACCAGAAGGTCACACAGGTTGTGGGCTCATTTGAAGGAGGAAAGGGGTAGATTGGGGAAGATGTACAAGGTGGAGGGGTCAGACTGAAGTCACAGGAAGGCTCAGAGAATGGTGCATTCAAGGGTAGTGGGGTGATAGGTGAGGGGAAACAGGAGATAGGCAATGGTGGGGCAGGTGAGGGGAGAGAGAGCAGAGGTGCAATCCACAGAACAGGCTCTGGCAAGGGCTGTGTGGATAGTGGTGAGGGGATATTTACAAAGGAGGAAGTGGTGAGCCATGAGTTGAGATTTAGTCTCAAAGTCATGGTTGTCACTGCAGAGCCTGAGCAGACTGAGGCAATGGTGGGGCAGGTGAGGGGAGAGAGAGCAGAGGCGCAATCCACAGAACATGCTCTGGCAAGGGCTGTGTGGATAGTGGTGAGGGGATATTTACAAAGGAGGAAGTGGTGAGCCATGAGTTAAGATTTAGTCTCAAAGTCATGGTTGTCACTGCAGAGCCTGAGCAGACTGAGGAATTGGGAGTACAGGAAGGCGAGCTTGGAATGGGTTGGGTGGGAGGAGGAGAAGTTATGGTATGAGTGTGAGTTGGTGTGTTTCTAGTAGATGGAGGTAGTAAGAGCAGAATGGTGTTTGTTGACCAAAATGCCAAATAATGTGACAGAAATGTTGGAAATAGTGCAGGAGAATTCAAGGGCAGGATGGAAGAATTGGACAAAAGAGAGGAAGGAGTCTAGTTGTACATGGGAGAGTGAGGTCGCACCAATACAGTCATCAATATAATGACCATATAGTTCAGAAGTGGGACCAGTGAATCGTGAGAAAAGCTAGGCCTTAACATAGCCAACGAACAAGTTTGCATAGTTGGGGCCCATTGTTGTTCCCATGGCCACTCCTGAGAACGTTTTGTAAAAAATCCCCCACATACGAGAAGAAGTTGAGGGAGAGAACAAGTTTGGCCAGACAAAGTGTGGAGGTGTCAGGTTGGGATTATGGTCGAAGGTCTATATACATGAGACACACAAATAGCCTGTTAACTTTTCATTTAATGAATTACAACAAAAGTAATCAAAAACAAAATTGAAGATAAAAATGTTTTAAACGATGATGTTAAAAATAAAGAAAATCGAACTTCAAAATATTCTATTGTTAAGCACTAAACAAATCACTGCTTTAAATTATTTAATAGTTCATACCACAAAATAGTCCATAATTTCCTGCATTTGTTCACTGTCTATGTTATGTTTACATGTGATATATCAACATGTGTGTGTGTATTGATGTATCACTACAATTTGAGTACTAATGTACTCAAAATATAGTTGTGTTGTTTTGTACATATTTCACTGCTTTTGTTTATGCTTTCACACATGAATAGTATTATATTATATGTACATATATATACATCAAACTGTTACTGTAAGAAAAATTATTATTACCCTTTGGAATATAATAATTATATGGTAACTAATGACTTTTTATATTGTATTATACACCCTAATAGCTAAAGCACTGTAATAGAATGTGAATAGCCATATTGTATTAATTTCAGGAAATTAGAACATTAATGATAATTATGCTATTAATTCGAATATATTTCGACCATGAACAAGGGACATTTTTTGCATGGGTAAATAAATAGCTAGTACTAATTTTTTATTCACTCTGGAGAGAAGAGAGATAAGGTTGTCTCACCTTTGTGACATTTAGTGCAAGCAAATAAAATGAATGTTCATTAATGTACCAGCATTAAGGAATGAAACTGGATACTCTCTACAGTAGTTTTTTTTTTCTTTTTTTTACTGCTTGTTGTGAATTCTTTATTATCTTAAAGTAATTAATACCAATTTTGTAAGACGTGGAAATTTAGTGGTTATCCTCTTTTGAAGTAGCATCAAATCACATTTAAGAATTGATACTTTTTTTTTCAGTTAAAATCCTTTATCAAACATTCTCAGTGTTTATTTCTGAACTCTTTTATTAGTAAATAAACTGAATTTTCTCTCTGAAGTGTGAAAATGGTTTTCAAACTCCAACAACTTGGGATATTTAACAAGTTTTAGGCAACAGCTACAGTCGGCTGAGTTAATATGGTATCAGGCAACTATTTGAAGTATTGGTGGTTCATTTCCTATTATTGATGTTAATCTATGTCCATGGCCAAAGCACTTAATATTTCTGACTTTGTCTACCTAAATGTAAATAGATAGTGAATCAATATTTTGTTAGCTTGTAGTACTAAGTTCAATTCCTTATTTGTGCCCAATATGACAATAGCAAACCAGTTTTAGAGATCCTAAAATCACATGAGTCATCAGGAATTAAAATTCATTGCAACATCTTCAATAGAAAACTACAACAACAAATTTTCTCTCAGACTTACAATAACGTTCACTTCATAGTTCAAACATTGCATTTCTTTAAATTGCTGGGAAATTCGGAATAAGTCCAGGTGAATCTATATACATCATAGATCTTTCACCACACTACTCTGTTTGATCATCAGTCATCAGCCAGTCTTCATTCTCTAACATTGTCATTGTTTATTGTTTATGATAACATTTTTAGTGTAATACAACAAATACATAATAAGTGTCTCAGAGATTGTGTTTTGTTGATTTTTTTTTTTTACTTGACGCAAAATAAATTCATCTAATTTATTTGTGTGGGATATTGTGACTTTCAAGTTTTCATAATTGCATTAGACTATAATCATTACACCAATAAATCAAAACTGAGCTGAAAACTAGGCTCACCATGAGTGTATCCTCTGCTTTGGATACCAAATTATTTACTATGCAGAGTTTATTCAACTAAAAACTCTTCTCTATTACTCTTTGAGAACCAGCCTAGTGATTTCATTAATGTATATTCTATAGCAATCTAATTTATTTTTAAAATATTTAAAAAATAATTGACAAATTTATACTTTTCCCCCCAAAACAAAAATATAATATCAATTTTGTTCATTGGCTTGAAGTATCTGACTTATTTAGACA
This sequence comes from Octopus sinensis, assembly GCF_006345805.1. Lineage (NCBI taxonomy): Eukaryota > Metazoa > Mollusca > Cephalopoda > Octopoda > Octopodidae > Octopus > Octopus sinensis. Next base: position 57,794,432 of record NC_043000.1, on the reverse strand, counting down.
AAAATAAGAATTTGCTTTCCCCAAGGGTATTACTGATGCTGGAATTGAAATCATGTCATGACTTGATTTGTTGACACTTTGCTGCATTACTGCTATACTTATCACTACTTTGAATGTATTTTAACTTGATCCTAAATTCTGGTTCACATGGACAGTTCCTGTAGTACAAGCAGAAGATATCAGAAAAATTTTGCTTTGGCTAAGGTGCTTGTCTATCACAGCAGCTAACTTTCTAGAATATCTGGAATTGATTATCCAGGTAAATGAAGAAAGCATCTTAATTATCATCACACAGTAAAGATGTCTTTCTGCAAAATGACTTGAAGCACTTAAAAAAATCAGGTACCTTACTGAAAGGTATAATGGAAATATCTGTAAAAAGATACACATTCATAATCCCATAGCTATGAATCTTATAGCTTTTCCAAACAGTTACATCACCACTACAAAGTTAACTATGTTATTGATAGCAACTAAAAAAAGATGCTTCTTTTCTGCTCAGTAACAGCATGAACACTGAATCTTTCAGTGGTGTCCCTATTGACTCGATAGACTTATAGGACTAACTTTTCACTCTTGTATATTGACTCACAACATACCAGCTACTTGACTCATTATGGTGCTAGATTGACTCCTTTACAAGTATGATATTGTGTTTCTTAACACTAAATTTACAGTGAAGTGGCTCAACTGAAAATTAGTATTTAGGATGGACTTGTACAGCTTGAGGTTTTATGCAATTTGGAGGTGTTGTATAATTAAAATGTGAGAAGATACATCAGCTCACATAGCATGCTGAAATCTTCTTGAAAGTAGTTGGTTAAATCTGTAGTAACTTAACATTATCTTCAAAAGTAATGCTATGAAAACTGGGCATAAGTTTCAACAGTTGGTAACAATTTCCAGTAATAATAGAAGATAAAACAAAACAAACAGAGATATAGTAACCCCTATTATGCTTTGATCTCCTTATCAATGCAGAAAAAGAAATAAAACCACATATGACCAATGTTATAAACTATAAACATAAAAAAAAGGTTTGTTGAATGTATTTTTTTCTTCCCTGAAACTGATGTGTTCAGCTGGGGTTTTGTGTGTGTGCGTGTGCTAAAGTAATAGATGCAAGGAATTCAGGTTGAACAGAAATTTCATACGGAAAGATTTCTTCCAACTCCAATACAAACATACACAACACTGAGAGCTAGTGGAAATTAAGTTTGTTCTACATTGTATACTAAATGAGTGGCTTATCAGTGAGTATGAATTGTATCAAAAGAGGCCTCTCCCATATAAGCAAAATTATAATGTACTGAATTGTGTATGAGCTAAGACAAGCTAAAAGGTAGACTCAAGTACACACACACACACACACATACAATTATGAAAATGGATACTAATTACACATATGTACAAGTAATATAATCCTGTATGGTAGTTGTCTTGTTTGTCTGGAATATTGAACAATCAATATCAAACTTTTACACTTGCACTAATTCACTCATTCACATCCTTATACTTACATACTTTACATACACATATACACTCAACAAGGGTGGAGGGAATGATACACTGGTATAGATACACTTTTAAGCTAGCATGGAATGCTCAATACATCAGCATTATACTTACATGTGCTCACATGCATTCATATATGCAGCCACATTCATTCCTACTCATATATCCTTACAAATTTTCATATGCATACATATACAGGCATTTACATGTACACATACTAACACATTTATATACATATATCCCTCTCCCACTCTCTCTTCCTATATGTGTGTGTGTATACATACACACACACACATTTATTTATTTAAATATATATACATATATATATGTGTATATAACTCTTGCAGGAAAATCTTTTTTTTTTATTGATATCTATTTAAATTTTTCCAGATTTGTATATAGCATAGAAAACTCATACACATGCATTACTTTAATTCCTTTTATATTATTAAGCTTATCCAAAAATTCAACACGAAATTTAATAATCAGCAACAAATTCACATCAGAATTTTTCTATATTGATTTGAAACTTATGCATGTTTGAACAATCTGCACTCACATAGAATATACAGTCAGAAACAAATAATAGCTATTTCCAAACCAGTGTGATTGCTCGACCTGTAGGTGGAAAATGACAGTATGGTCATGGCTGGAATGTCTCTCATCAAAGATCTGCTCTATCAGAGGTGACCTGGAGGCTAAACAACAACTGACGAAGCCACTACATGTTTGCATGGCCTGCTAGAATTAGCAGCAAAGTCATCCTCAAATTACACCCTACTGTTTTTAAAAAAGAAAGAACATATTAGAATTATTTAGTCCTAAATCCATTGTATCTTAATGAAAAGATAGGCTGTTTAGTTGCTGCTGGAATGCGATTGATTGTATAGGTTTGGAACTGGGTCTATACAAGTGGCAAACTTTAATTAATAATTACAAATCAAAGATCAGTTTTCAACATCTGAAAATTTCAATCTGCAGCAGTTGCCTGTTCATCCTCTTCCTGCCATCAGCACAATGCCATTACTGGATCCACCTAATGTATTACATAGGTTTCCTTTGAAAGAGATTTCAGTCATATAGTTCCATTCAATTGCCTAAGCCAACCATAATCTTCAATCTTTGGTTGCTCATAACCATCAGTTGTTCCAGCACAAATAATGTGATTCCAACATGAAATTTCTGCAAGTCAATGTGAGATCTTCCTTTTTGTATATCTGTTGATTATACTTCTTAAATATTCTTTTCCACCACACTAAATATAGCCATTTTCTCTGACAATAATGAGTTTGGGAAATTTTCAATTAACATTTGTTTTGACAGTGTTAATTTTAAACTATTTTTTAAACCCTTTTGATACAAATCCACCCAAAGCCGTACTAGAGTGTTTATATTTAAATTTAAACCTCAGTCAAAATCTCCTTATAATATAACTGATACAAGATTTTTATTAGTCAACATCATCATAATGTACAAATATATACAGTTACAGATATTTTACTGTATCCCTTCAAAGTCTTGATTAGTCTACACTAATTAGAGTACTCTTGAATACTCAATTGATTCTGCAATGAGAAACAAATAATATATAGAAACAGAAATTCTCTGTTTTACTTGATTTTCATAATTACTTCACACACTATTTTTCAACAAGTTTCAATGGCTGGTCTCTTTCTGTTGCTTTGATTAGGTTGTTTTGCTTTGACTAGCTTGTCTCTTCTTTCCATTCCTAACTCTTAAATAGCAGCCTGTTAGCAAAACATTAATTTCTATGATGGATACACTTTTCTTTCATTCCTCTTGCTAATCTTGTTTGTAATATGGCATGTTTTACATTTCTAGTTTTATTTTTCTCAACATCAGAAATCTTTCTCTTTCATTGCTTAGAAAAATCAGCTATATGGATATCTTTCTAAATTCAATTTGTAATTATCAGATAGCTTTCTTTTATACCTTTTCAAATCTTTTCTGTTTCACATTACTTGATCAGCTATTTCTTTTTCTACAACTATACCTCTTCAAATCTAGAAATATTTGTTCCAGTCAAAGCCTTAGTTAATGGCTTATATATATAGTAAGTCATTTCTTAATCATGCCCATATGTTCTCTGTACAATGTTCTTGACCTTTGTCCACATATACATCTTCTAATACTGTGTGGAAACTGATCTTTGTGGAAATACCTTTCAGTTTTGAAATTTTTCTCTCATTCATTAAAAGACATGCCATCTCTCATGGTTTGTAACCCAAAATTTACTATTTTATATTCAAGTGAGCATTTCGTCTCTTCTCTCACTTGAAGGATCCAAAATGTGAAATTCATTTACTCTGCATGGCATACAAACTTTCTTTTCCATATACCAATCTCTGTTCGTTTACATTTTTAACTGATTTCTTTCTGACATGACCATTAAAATAACTTCATTAGCATTGAAACCTTCCATTTCACTTATCTTATTCATTTTATTACATACCCTCACATTTTCTGTGTTGAGCAGAAGTCAGTACTACAGTTCTCTCAGTTACAATAATCCTACAATAATCCTACAGAGTTTTGTATCTCTGAGTACTCTACAGAATCTATCTGTGAAGATATTCTCAATTCCTGTGTATAACATGCAGCAGTATGACATCTCCAACATCTCTTGCTGTTCTTCTTATAATGCTGACATTAACATCAGTTATCTGACAAGAACAAATGGCATTATTGCTTGGTGATATTTATACTCATGTGCCATGGTGGCAGGATTTGGTGACATCTCTGTACCCCTACCATGTCCTGAACAGACAATGGCATGCCATCCATGTCTTTGCATTTTTTTATACTATACATCTTTTGTTTGGCGAGAATGCTTACCACAGAACCTTGCAGCTCTGATAAACCATTTAGGGTGATTTATTGAGGAACTGGCACAATAAAAAGAATTTCTTCCTAGTCCCAAAACTTCTTTCTCCCCTTCTGTGATATTTTTTATCTTTTACTTGTTTCAGTCATCAGACTGTGACCATGTTTAGTTAAATGAATTGACCTCATTACTTATTTTTTCTAAGCCTAGTGCTTATTCTATCAATCTTTTTGGCTAAGTTACAGGGATGTAAAGACACTAACACCGGTTGCCAAGCGATGGTGGGGGACAAACACAGACACAAAGACACACACACATAGATATACACATACGATGGGTTTCTTTCAGTTTCTGTTTATCAAATCCACTCACAAGGCTTTGGTCGGCCAAGAGTTACAGTAGAAGACACTTGCCCAAGGTGACTCACAGTAGGACTGAACCTGGAACCATGTGATTAGGAAACACAGTCTATTGCCATCAAGATGTAGGACAAGATACTGTGATAGCCTGGGCTTCAGAGGCCCACAGCTCTTCAATATCCTCCCAAAGAACCTGAGAGACCTGCATGGGGTGAATGCAGATGTCTTTAAAATAAAACTGGATCTCTTCCTGTCAGGTGTCCCAGAGGAACCAACTTCACGGCAGGAGGTGCAGATGAGGATAGCTGCATCGAATTCTCTCATGCACCAAATGGCAATTGCTAAAACGCATTTGTGAAGTAAAATCATGTAGCAACACCAAATGGCAGTGCCCCAGCATGGCCACAGTTCTTGAGCTGAAACTAGATAAAATAAATAAATAAATAAATAAATATATATATATATATATATATATATATATATATATATATATATATATATCAGTTTTATTTTTAAGTGACCATTCTCCTGTGTAGGTTGCCTTCATTATTGCTCCATAAATTTTTAAAATAAAATATATGTAAGTAATACTGTTGAAGAAACAAATGAGTAGCAAAATTAGAAATTGATAAGAAATCTAAAAATCAAGAATGGGAAGGTAAAATAGAGGTAACATTTATGAAAGGAAGGAAAGGAGGGTAACATTAGAAACAGCATGAGAACAGGCAATTGTGCAAGACCAACAACCAATGTTGTTGTTTACACTTCAGGTCAGCCCTAACCAAGCTGACCTATCATTAAAGGCATCCCAACTGTGATGCTACCAATATTTATCAAGATCAACATTATTGAATGTATCCTTACTTTGTTTAAAGATAGTAAAGTTGGATATGAAGGAGATTGGACTACTATTTCTTGCATATGAAGCAATTGCATTGACTCTCCATCATTGGATTATAGAGATTTCAGTGCTAACTGTCGTCAATGTTATTAGTATAGTTTAACCCCCAAATCAACCATATTTGAGGAAACCTGTGATCAAAAACATTCCAGTCGTCTTTTCTTTGTTTTTCACTTGTTTCAGTCATTAGACTGTGGCCATGCTGGGGCACTGAACTAATCGATCCACATACTTTTTTTTTAAAGCCTGGTGCTTATACTATTGGTCTTTTTGGTAAACCGCTAAGTTGAGTGACATAATCACACCAATACCAGTTGTCAAGTGATGGTGAGGAACAAACACAGACAGAAATACACACACACACACAAACACACACAATTAAAAGAAGAAATAGAATTTAAAAACTCCTGGCAGATATCAATAAAGCACTCAGTATTAAAAGAATTTGGTTATCAATGTTCAACAATCAGACATCAGTAAATGTTTGTAGAATACATATCCCAGATAAATCATCATGCATGACAGGTAAATCCAAGTATCAGAGTATTTAACAACCAAAAATATGTACAGAGAAAACTATATCTTTATTATAGATCTCACCTCATGAAGCCAACATACAGATATATATACAATCTGCCTCTTTCAGATTCTGTCTGTTAAATCTACTCACTAGGTTTTGGTTAACCTGAGGCTATAATAGAAGACACTTGCCTAAGGTGCCACACAGTGGTACTGAACTCAGAACAATGTGGTTGGGAAGCAAGCTTCTTACCACAGAGCCAGGCCTAAGACCATCCATCTTAGACTTTTTTTTTGCAGACATAGGTTAAGCAATCAATCGCATAGAGACTCCTTCATTGTAAACTAACTGAAGTAGAAAATATCTGTTTAAAGGAGAAATATTGTATTCATTGTAGCATGGAAACAGTATTTCATACCATGGGCTATAGATAAGTAAATTAATAAAGCAACAAGCAGAAGGACAAGCACAGGCAAAACAGCAATTACATGTTAAATACACTGGTCTGGCAAAAAAATTAACGTTAGACAAAAGAATATGGGAATTATTCATAATTATATAATTCATGGCATTTACTATATGTTTATAATTATGTAATATATATTTCAGAGAAGTAAATAATATATAAATCATATATTTATAATTATATTCCATATAATTGGGAATAATAATATATATTAATTATAATTATATGAAAAATTCCTAATTACAATTATAATTGCTTTAGCTTTTTTATTAATGTCCATTGTCTTTTTTTTTTGTTCTTTTTCCATTAGAAATTGAATCTACAGCATATGTTCTAGAATCTTTCTCTTGCTCTTCTCCCTCCTTTCTCTCTCTCTCTTCCCCTCTCTCCCTCTCTTTATTTCTTTCTTTTTTTTTCTTATACACCTTAATACTCTCAGAAACTTGTGTTTCTTTTACCTTTTTTCCTGTTTTATTTCCCATACACTGAAGTCTTTTTAATGAATATCATTGATATCAACCATCACTATTAACTATCCTTTTATATTTCATTATTAATCATTAATGAGTAGAAAATAAGGCCCCCGGCACACTAAATCTGTGACCTGGTTTTTAGCTAGTTACTTCTGCTTATGCTACATTGAAAAAAGTATTTAGTGTTAGAACTCACAATTCCTCCTCTTTCACTGATATGAAAATTCCAATGGTATGCTTTAAAATAATTTAGATATGTAATGCTGAGATGTCCACACTATATTTTGTTTGTAGTCCCAGAACCCTAGATTTTGTTTAAGTTACAAAGTCTCAAAAATAAATCTTACAAGCTCAGATTATTATATTATTTTATTTAAGTAATAATAGTAACATTTCATTGTAGTTTGCAACTTAGTTACAATTCTTGCTTGTTGCTGTTTCTCTTCACTTGTATTATCATTGTCATTATCCTTGAGAAAGGCATGATGATCATGCAATCTTATATCCTTCACACTACAATTCAGAACACAGAACAAAGCCAGCTGCTAATCTACTTATCATTTATTCAGTCCAGACTGGAGATTGGAAACTTTTATGACATAGCATGCTAAATCAGCAAATTTTATGATATGCTATGCTTAGTGTTAATTAATCCAATGTTTCATGTGCTGTTACAGTACTTCTTTTGGGTTCTCAATTTCCATAGTTAAAACATTCGTACTGTTCCACATATAAAATTACCCTAATTTAGTAACATTTATCTTCACATTGTAAAATTTTTTTAAAGAATGATTTAATATTTCAATGATAGCTTCATGCAAATTTACATGCTCCATTGAAAAGATACAGTAAGTCAGGCACTCAGCTATAAATAAGGAAATGATAAAGCACACCACTGTTGTTGGGTGAAAATATTGCAAAAAAAAAAAAAACTCATTTGTATGTTCTAATCGAAATTAAATATCAAGCACAGGCATGGCTGTGTGGTGAGAAGTTTGCTTTCAAATCACACAGTCTCTGGTTCAGTTCCATCACATGACATTTTGAATAAGTGTCTTTTACTATAGCCCCAGGACAGCTAAAGCCTTGTGAGTGGATTTGTTAAATGGAAACTGAAAGAAGCCTGTCCTGTGTATATATATGTGTGTGTGTGCTACTGTCTCCTTTCTTTGACTTCATGCAATAGTTGTAAATGAATGTCAGTATTTTCCATGAAAATGTCTGCTTATGGGAAAATATTACCTTACTTGGAAACAGATGTGGGTTGGCAACAGGAAGGGCATCTGAGTGGTGATTTTTTATAGGAAACTCTTGAAACATCACTTTCTAGGATGGACCAAATAGCAAAGTCTATAGGGTTGATATCTGGGCTGGAGCGGGGCCACACATTCTTGCCCCAGAACCACTGAAATGGCTCCTGCACTACTGCTGTATCACATTGGATGTATGAGAAGGAGCACCGTCTTGTGTGAATACATAATTATCTCCAAATGCTTTGGTCACCCATGGCAAAACAGTATTCTCCAAAATGTATTTGTAAATTGCTGAATTGACTTCTTCCCCCCCCCCACCATCCTTTTAATGCAAACCAGAGGAGATTTTCCACCATTGGATGACACTGCTGCCCAAACCAACACTCTGGTAGGTTTCATTTAGTGAAATGCCTTATGGGCACCTTTGGGAACAGCATCAAACTGTAGCCAAAATCCTGTCATTCTGGGTGTTCACTACAGCCTCCATGGTGAACATCTTTTCATCCAACCAGATGAAGACATTGTCACTGGTGCTCTGAATCTCCTCTGCCATTTTTTTGAATCTGTTCAGTTGCTTTGCTTTGGAAGCAGCAAAAATTAGGTGTCAGCATTGCAATTTTAATGGCTTACAATTTAAGTCTTCCTGCATGACCCATCGCAGGGTTGCCTGGAAGATATCAAGACTTTTAGTCATTTTCCACATGCTCTACCGTGAATTTTGAAACACTCTCTTTCAAACAACATCCACCAATTGTTTTGACCAGGAATAGGCTTGCTGTCCATTGAACCTGTCTCACTGTAGAGTTTCATGGCATTATAGACTGTTTTGGTATCAACACCAACTCTTGATGCCACATATTTGGTACTATCCTGTTTTTTTCAGAGCTACAGTCTCACTTCACTTGTTAGCTGCCATATTGAAACATTTTATTCACCGAATGTAAACAAACAATGGAGTGTATATAAACAATTGACTGCCAAGGAGCACATTTTAATTATTTTGGTGCAATTTCTAACTAAATTTAATAAAATAAGCTTATTTAAATAATTGAGAATTCTTTATGGTGCACCCTGTACAACTGAGATTTCAATAGAATAAAAGAATTATATATTTTGCGTGAGTAAAAATCAAAATCATTATCATCATCATTTAACAACCGCTTTTTCATGCTCACATGAGTCGGTAGGCAGATTTTCTATTGCTAGATACTCTTTCTGTTATCAACCGTCACCTGTTTCCAAGTAAGGTATTATTCCCCATAACCAGATATGTTTTCATGGAAGATTCAAAACAAATAACACTACTTGAATGACACTGATATTCATTACAACTATCACATGAAGTTACAACAAGGAGACTAATACACATACACATGCATTTAGATATACAACAGGCTTCTTTGAGATTCATTCTTCAAAATTCACTCATAAGGCTTTGGTTTGCTCAGGGCTATAGTAGACGGCATTTTCCCAAAGTGCCATGCAGTAGAACTGAACCAAAAACCATGTAGTTGGGAAGCAAACATCTGCCACACTGCAATACCTGCACCTCTGGTAAGTTTTCAATTATAAAAACCCTGAATAACAAAACTCTTTATATACAAAATGTATCTCCGAGTTACACAACATGTGACTAATGACCTATCACTCTATGACATGTAATAAATTTGAAAGTATTTTATATTCATAATGTTAGAGATATAACTGTAATCAACCAGGGGATAACTTATCAGACTGATGACAAAAGTATTCAGTACATGCAAGATCTGTTCTTTTATGACCCTGACATACCTGTAGTTTTGAGCATAAATGCACTTACCACCTGTTACAGTGCAATCCTAACATATTTCTGTGCCAGATTTGAACTACTGCTATTTTGATTCCTTATAAAAATCTTATATTGGTTTAGGTATAGCTAAGAAGAGACAAAGATAATTACAAGCAATATCTGATGCCCCAATGACAGTTGAATTATAAACATTTAAATTCTAATTAGCCTTTATACAATGGCCTTTCAAATTACAATCCCAAATTAACAGTGACATGTCTGGTTACTAGTATTTCAGTTTTCCTTTGATATAATTGTTTCTTTTTTTAAAACCTAAATTTTCTTTACAGCAAAGTTAAATGTATAATATAAGTAATTTAATGACATTTGCTGTTAGATACCACTCATAATTAAATTAGTGAAAAAAAAAAAAATTCACAAAATTGGGCAAAAAGAATAAAAAAGCAAAACCTTAAACCTCTGTGTTTTAAGGTTAACATTCTCACTTCTATCAACAAATACATACAATATTGCCTTTGGAAAGTTAATTGTATGATCATAGAGAGGTGGAATTCATTAAAAATGAAATCAACACGAAGAAAGTATAATGTGAACCAGTGCCAGAATCAGCTCAAAATTACTTCTTGTCTCATTAAATTAAAATTATTGCCACCATATAGAAATCTGATATTTTATACTTGTCCCTATCAAATGAGTCAATCCTTCGACTATTACAATAGTCATAAGAGTAGTAATTGTTGAATGTAAACTAATATCTTATTAAAATAATTATTTAATAACTCTACTGCTTCTTTAATTTATTTACAGAAAAGAAAAAAGCATCAATGTTATATGTAAAGGATTAGAAATAGCTTCTTTTTATTCCACCACTAACAGCACCTCTCTCATTCACTTTCTCTTTCTCTTTCTCTCTCTCTATCTATCTGTTTATCTATCTATATATCTGTCTATCTATTTCTTTATATGTGTGTGTGTGTGTGTGTATGCATGCATGTGTATGTATGTATATATGTGTGTATGTTTATAGAAATTCTCTCTTTCTCTCTCATCCATGTATGTGTGTGTGTCTTTATTTGTGTGTGCATGTATGATGAGATGTACATAAGTGCACACTAATATTCTTGGATACATGGTAAGAAAAACCTCATCGAAAGAGAAAGAGAAAGCAACATATGTTGGAATATTGATATTCCTTTACGAATTCTCATTTTCTATGGAACTGGTCAGCATACCTTTGTCATGTTATGTAAATAGATGGCAAGTAGGCTATTGTAGCTAGCCATTAAGTGGGTCATACTAAACCGGTATCTATTGTTGTGGCTAACTGTCTTACAAAATATACATGTGAAACAAGCAATAGATTAAGAGAGGAAGTTACCGAGAACTTGCAATAACTGTGATGAGACATGTCGTGTTGTGTTGTAGGCAAAGATAGAAGAGATGATAACAACAATAACAACATCAAACAGCAACAGTTGCAACAGCAGTAGCAACAAGATATTCTGTTAACAGAGTTGAGAATGACAAGTGGAAGTAGAAGGCTACAAAAGAAATTAATCAATATATGTAAAATGGTCTGTGCGATAAAATGAAGTGAAAAATTATTATTGATGTTGATTGGGTCAGGGTTATATATTTCATTTAATATTTTCTTCTATGAAACCAATGGAAGTATATAAATATGAATGCTAGAGAAAAATCAGCATGAACAAAATGTGGGAGTGTCATAATGAAGAAGAGTGAGAAATGAAATGGGTGGGAAAGAGAGAGATGCAATGTGAAAGTAAATGTTAAGACGGAATGAGTAGTTAAATAGATATGTGTTGAAGGAAGGAAGGAAGAAAAGTATTTGATGATGTGAAACTAATACACATGAGAGAGAGAGAGAGAGAGAGAGAGAGAGAGTTAAGAGTGTATTTTTTGATATATAGAAATTGTATGATACAAGAAAAAACAACGAGGAAAAGAAATAGATGACAACAGAAGAAAAATAAATGGAGAATGAAAGAAGAGAGAATGGATAGATAGATGGATGGATGGAATGAAAGGTGAAATGTATGTGAGTAGGCAGTTATACTCCATCCAACTGAGTTGAGAGCAGGAACTAATCAATAAAAGCAGTATGCAATTTGTTTGAACTACTAGTTAAGCACAGTGATATTAAACGATGAACTGGCTGAATAATAGCTAAATATTAGCCAGGTTTACAACTTAGTATGTAAATGACAGAGATAGTTCTAGACATCTGGTCATGGATCTACCTAAGTTTCTTCCTGCTTTTTTTTTTTCTTGTTCTGTTTTACTATCATTCTACTCCAAGACAGACATATACCACTCCATCTTTCACTTTGTTGCATGGCTAGTGGCAATTGTCCTTCTGTTTCTTATTTCATTTAAATTGAATATGGATTTTGCCACTGGTATGGATTGAGATAAAATAAGGTATTAAGAATTTCTATAAAAAAAAATGAATAGACAAATAAATGAAAAGAAGATTATTGGTTGACTTGTTTCATGTTAAATTGTTGCAATAAAAATATCTAGAAAATTTAATCAATAAGGTTTTCATTGGTTCAACTTTGTTTCCGTGGAATCGGCAAGATGAAATGAAGGATATAATCAATAAGGTGGTTATTGAACAACTAGTATAACAAATCGATTTTGAAATTAGTCCCAAAAATTAACTACTGCTCACTTATATGACAATGATTCAATTAAATGCATTGTTGTGTTAAAGAATTCCTATTACAATAAACTCTAATTATCACAATGTATTAATCATTCTAACTTTTTTGATAAATTACCCTTTCTTTTTATGTTTATTAATCTCTATCACTCTTATATGTTCATTTTTATAGCATATATAGTTATTTCCAAAATATGTCTGGAATTTGATCAGAATTATTTCCCCTTTCTATTGATGTCAGTCGTCTTGAGGCAGATTATCTGCATTTAAAATGCTTCTTTCGGATTGTTTTTGTTGAGGAATTAACAGAAGTGATGCAGTTACACTATTTTTGGAAGGTTACCAAACCTTCCCATTTCAACTAGTACTACCATGAAATGGTGTTACTTTGATCAGTTTTAAACTTCTTATTACAATAATTTCATAACCTTTTTTTCAATCTTAACTAAATTTCACTACGTTAGGGAGACTAAATAGGCAAACTGATATATGAAATAAAAATAAGTTGCAGTCAATATTTGATTCTTTTTTTTATATAATTGTTGCTGTTCAAAGTAACTCCTGATTTGGGGTTACTTTGAACAGTAATGTTTTTTATTAATAAATACAAAAGTAAAGTCAATGAACAGCTTTAAGTGTCATAGCACTAAAAAATATGCCACACAGTTATCAGTAAGTCACATTTTATATTCCCCATTCTTGTTCAAGGTCAGGGAATCGATAGAAACCCTTGTTGTTCAGTGGAATCTCTTTTGTTTTCATTTCTACCACACCTTCCCAGTTATAGATGAATTTATCTACACATTAATCACTTCCACTCTATCTTTCCACATTTTGTCAATGATGACACAAGTTCTTCATCACTTCCAGTTGAGATCACTTGACCAGGAACTGTTTGCCTTTCATACCTCACAATGACTACTTTGTCTGTCTGTGTTTTCTGCTCTTGCCATGTCTGAAGTACTGGAGTGCCTGTCACATTCTCATTCATAGAAACATCACTATCCACAGAGTTTAGCTCTTCATCATGCAAATTCTCTTGCTGCTCTCTTTCTCCATGCTTTTCTATAACTGTTGATGAACTGGTGGCCATCATTTCACTGCCAGAAGCACCGATGTCCTCAGCATTTATACTTCTGTCAGGGGTAACATTCAACTTATTTTGTCTCTTCTTTGGTCTGCTCTCATTCACTCCTCTCATTGACTTTAGCATTCCCAACACAACATCTGAAACTCTTACATTGATGACTTCATCTTCTTCTTTGCTCACTTCATGGTCTGGTAGCTGATCCAAAACTTTGTGTGGATGAAAAGGGTGAATTCCATATTTCATGAATCCACTTTCCAGATTCTTGCTGTGAGTGACACTGTCAGGAAAGAGAGCAGCATGCAGGTGTGTGAGCAGAGCAGGAAAAGCATCTTTAGTTAATACCTTTGAGTTCTTCTTGCCATAAGCCTTCCAATCATTTAAGACTTTTCTCCAAATTTTTTTTAAGAGGCCCATAGAATGCTACATCAAGCAGTTGAAGCACCTGTGTGGAATTGGGTGGTAGCAGCTTGCTTACTGTCAGAAACAGTGATTGGGGTTACTCTGAACAGCATTCAAAGAAACCCTGCTGGATAATCAAAGGGGGAACATGTCATGTTATACAAGTTTTTCAAAGATACCAAAGTTATTAAAACACTTCAAAAGAAAATTATTAAGTAGTTATATTAACATCATATTTTACCAAAAGCTTGTGTCTTTTATGCAAGAAGTGCTTTAGCTACTGAAAAAAGTATTCATATCTTGCAAAAATGTTTGTTTTGCTGGAATTTGAAGAAGTTGACAAATTCTTTTTTTGACACTTTTGATGCAGATGATGATCACAGTGGTCAAGAACTTCTAGGAAAGAGAGAGCAGAAAAAGGAAACAGTGACCTAATAAACTGGCCCGTAACAATTGATAATGAGATCATACAAAACTGCTTAATGCAAGACATCATTTTTTTTTTTTTTTTTGCAAAATAAAAAACCAGATAATGCATATACTGAGTCCAACAAGATTTACAAACAGCAAAATTGAAGTGTCTCAAACAAGTATTTGAAAAAAAGATTGAAAATTGGTCAGACTATGATGAGATCCTGGTTAATTTACTCAGAGAGCAAACTCTTTTCTAACTGCCAAATATCACTTACAACAGGTGGGTTTTCTGATTGGATGAATATACTCAGAACTCTAGAAAATCATGAAGACAGCATGAAAAATAACAGGGTGATGCTGAGCTGGCTAACACAAAAGTCAAATAAAACCACTGTGGATCAGCAATTTGAAGAACAGTTGAGAAAAAACATGCAGTACTATTTTGAAGTACTAAAAAGAGTTGTAGCAGTTTAAAGTTTTTAAATGAAAGAGGTTTAGCACTTTGAGGTCATGAGAAAAAGTTGGGCTCCCCAAGCAATGGAAATTTCATGAGGGCCATTGAGCCTATTGCGAAGTTTGACCCCCCTCTCTCTCTTTCGGAGAGGCACTGAGCAGCTATACGCACACATACACACATGGCAGTAACTTCCACCTACCGAATTCAATCACAAAGCTCCGGTCGGCTCGGGGCTATAGTGGAAGACACATACCCAAAGTGCCACGCAGTGGGACTGAACCCGAAACCATGTAGCTAGGAAGCAAGCTCCCTAACCACACAGCCATGCCATTTTTACATAAACATTTAGAGAAATGGAAAAGTAAATATTACTTACCTATCCAAATCTGTGCATGAAGAATTGATGGAAATCGTGGGAAAACATGTGAAAGATGAAGTGGTGAATCAGATCAACAATCTAGACATCAAACACTACTCAATTATTGTTGACTCTACACCTGACATAACACGTGTTGACCAGCTGGTAATTGTGGTTTGATACTGTTATAACGGAAAACCCTGTGAAGGATTTTTAGCATTTTTGCCAAAAGAAAAACATTCATCTATGACCTTGCTCAACAAAATAACAATCTCTGGGGGAGCATAAGCTTTCACTCGAAAATATCCATGGTCAGTTATATGATAATGCTTCCAACATGAAGGATTTGGAGAAAGAGCTGCAAGCACTTCTTAAAACCATTAACA
The DNA here is from genome assembly GCF_006345805.1 of Octopus sinensis. Taxonomy (NCBI): domain Eukaryota; kingdom Metazoa; phylum Mollusca; class Cephalopoda; order Octopoda; family Octopodidae; genus Octopus; species Octopus sinensis. The sequence continues at coordinate 57,778,521 of NC_043000.1, read as the reverse complement.
GGTATGAAGACTATGTACCATGTGCAAGCCATTCGCTCAACCTTGCTTGGTAAAAGGCAGCATCTTCTGTACCTGAAGTTGTTGACTATTTTGGCATCTAGCAGCAGCTGTATGTTTTCTTGAATCTCCTCAAAGATGGGGGATTGTGAACACACAGGGCATACTAGCCTTTTCACTAAAGAGCTTAAGTGTAACTAGATGATCTGTACACTGTGAAGCAGTCCAAGCAATTAAAACTGGATATAGGGATATTTTACAAACTATCAAATGTATGTCTGAAGACTCAGAAGAGAAGCCTGAATGTAACAGAGATGCAAAGAATTTATACTACAAGTTGGTAAAATTGGAATATGCTGTTTTAGCAGTTGTTTGGGAAGAAGTTTTGGAGTAAGAAACTCCAAACCCCTGGTTCTGATATATTTGAAGGTTACCTTCTGCTAGCATCTTTGCTTTTGTTTGTTAAAGAGCTGCAAGAAAATTCAGCCGACAGGATTGCACACTATGAATCAGTAGCAAAATGTTTAAGTGAATATATCACCTCAAATAATTTTTATGTTTCCAAACGCATTGTTACAAAGAAATATTCAGATGGATCAAGTGATACAGCTTCTTTGAAAGGGGCTGAACAATTTAGGATAGAAGTTCTAAATCAAGTTCTTGACTGCTCGATAATCCAGGTAAGCAAGAGGATAGACCCATATGAGCAGATTGCGAAATGGTTCAAGTTTCTCTCAGAATTGATGAACAATTCAGAATTTGATGAGAACAGTATCAAGCTTACAATATCGCATTACAAAGACGATATTGACCACAAATTAATAAATGAGTGTTATCAGTTCAAAGCTTATTTACACCTTAGGAAATCCTAAAACACAGAAGAAAACACACCATCTAAAATGCAATGCACAGAAGTTCTTCAGCTTATTTATGAGCAACAATTAATTGAAGTGTCCCCGAATATTACCACTGCACATAAGCTGTACTTGACAATACCTATCATGAGCTATCAAGCAGAAAGGAGTTCCTCAAAGCTTTCCTTTGTAAAGAATGAATTCCATGACTGAAGAGCGCTGAAATTCCTTATGCATATTGTCTCTAGAAAATGACATTGCAAGGAAGCTGTCATATAATTGTTGCTACAAAGAAAACAGAAAAAAGAGTATTTTGTAATTTTCATATGTATCTTAATGATGCATCATGCATGTATATAACACTTCCCTAATTTTCAACTCCCATAACTCTAAAATTCACTTTCAGACTCATTTTTAAGGACTCCAAATCACAACTCCACCATTTGAGCTATCAGGGCCTCAAGCTGAAGTACCTTGCAAAGGCACGAAAACTTTTTGACTCTTGTTGGATGTTACCCTACTGTTGCTGGTTGTAAAGGGGGCCCCTATAACATTTTAAGTTTCAGAGCCTCAATATTGTAGATCTGTCACTGGGTCAAGAACTGATCAAAAGTTAAACAACATACACATACTACACTTAGTGACTGTAGTGATTGCAGAAATTAATACCTTTTTTTTCTTTGTTTTTCTCTATGGTTTAATCAGAGAAGGGCTGCACCCATGACCCTATTACATGAATTCTGAGACTAGTGGGAGGAAAATGTATGGCTTATGTAGTGAGCAACACAACCATCCTCAGCTTGGTAACATGGCTCAAATGTTTACAACAGGGTGGTCTCTGCTGAAGGCCCCCAAGGATCAGTGACAGTATTGAATTAGATGATGGCTGATATCTACCACCCACGTGTGTGTAACCATATCTTTTTCTCTCTATAAAGATCCATATTCTTACAGCTGTGATTGTTGTTTTTCATTCTTTGAAACTCTGTAAAGGAATATGAAACTGAAGAAAAGTAACCATTGCCATTCATTGAGATTTAGACAGACAATTTGTGAGAGTCACTTACAGGAGTTTTGAAAAGTCTTACATATTTTAGTAACTGTTTTACTTGCAGACTGAACTTACAGAATTCATGTGAAGAATTATTTTTTATCATTGTAAAAAATCTCAGCTTTTAAAGATTTTATATCAGCCAAACAAATTGGAGTTTGTGCACTTACTTAGTGACAAATCTCATAATTACAAATGTTGTAGTCATAAGGTTTGAACTCATGATCTTAAAGTCAAAAGTACAGCAGCTTCACCTTACAGCAACTGAATTATCACTATAAATGTATTAATATTAATACATAAGGAAAATTCTATAAATGTTTGCAGAAGACAATGTAATTGTACAACTGGTTTGAAATCATGGAGAAATAGTTCAACTCAGTTACATTTATTAATTATTTTTATCTTTTCATTGATATAACTCTGTTATATTGAAATATAATCTAGAATGAAGAAACAAGATACATATTTTCTATCACTGTATCTACCTTAGTTTAGTGATAATACCCTCTTAATCTTTGGAGAATAGTTTCTCTGTCTGGATTATAATCAATATCATTTGATGTTGGGTGTTAGGTAATTGTACAATCAAAAGAATTTTTATGTCTGACAACAGATCTCTAAATGAGGCCTTATCAAAACATCACTTAGCTCTTCTGAAGAGTGGCTGTACTGTGTGGAGAGAGATCTCTTCATTTTAAACATCAGTGAATCATGAAGGATGCTTCTAGCTTATTTCATTGCATGTTATCTGGAAATTGTTGACTCTGTTTATCAACAACCTAGTTTCATTCACCATAGGTGCAGGCATGGCTTATGGTGGTTGAGAAGCTTGTTTCTAACCACACAGCCATGGTGTTGGTCTTGGGTTCAGTCCCACTGAGTGGAACCTTGGGAAAGTGTCTTCTACTATAGACCCAGGCTAACCAAAACCTTGTGAGTGGATTTAGTACATGGAAACTGAAAGAAGCCCTTTATGTGTGTGTGTCTGTATTTATGTTATGTTTGTCACCCACTACCATCACTTGACAACTGCTGTTTGTTTGTTTACATCCCTATAACTTAGCAGTTCAGCAGAAGAGACCAATAGAATAAGTGCCAGGCTTAAAAATAAGTACTTGGATCAATTTATTCAACTAAACCCCAGCATGCCCTCAGTCCAATAACTAAAGTAAAAAAAATATAGGTAAGTGCAAGGCATCAGAACTCTACAGATTATGGCTCACATTGACTACAAAGCAGTTTTCTAAATAATAAATTATCTATAAGCTGTTTATTTAATTCCTACCATGAAGATGATGATAATCTCCTTGCAATCTGAGACATGGATTATATTCTTCAGACATGGATTATATTCCTGACAGAGTCATTTCACTTCATTTATGTGTTTGGTGTTTGGTGTTACTGGTTTAGTCCTGGATCAATTTTGATTGAACAGACCTCTGATCAGTGACATTCCTGCATAACCATTCCATCTTATTTAAACAGTATGTGCAGATTATCCAATGAGCCCTCTTTTTTTTCTTTCTTTTAGATGATATGCTGAGATTTGAGAAAATTTTCAGCTACTATTTCTAACAAATCAAGCACCTATGTTGAGGCCTGTGGTTTATAATAATAATCACTATATGATAATCAATAACCAATAACTTGGAGAGTAGAGATTGGCTCTTCCAGATTGACTTTGTTCTTAACGCATTACTTTTGGATAAAGAGGTTCTTAAGTGATGGCTCACAATGAGTTATAGAACTTTTTCATTTCAGTCCTATCTCAAGATTACACATACTTTTAACCAAAATTCTACATGCATACACATACACCCACCCACACATAAACACCTACCTGCCATTGCTAACCACACACTCTCTCTCTCTCTCTCATAGACACATGCACATACACACAGCCACACATCACTGACTTTATTGTACTGTATAACATTCCCACTTAGTTGTTTATTGGGAAGTTAAGAGTAAGTTGTAATATAAAAATAAGTTGTTATATTTGCATTAAAAGTGAAATCAAATAGTTTATTACATAAATTGGAAAATACAACTCAATAGTTTTATATATCTATGAGCTTAGGAGGCTCACCACCCTCAAGAAACTTGTATTGAATTTTTGATTTCTTGTTATTTAACCTACTAATCTGCTCTCTCTCTTCTCTTCTCTCTTCTTCTCTCTCCTTGCTATCCTCTTTCTTTCCCTCTCTCCCTCCCCCCTCTCTCTCTCAAATTTGGAACTATTATTTCACATCATTACAAGCATCCAGAATCTTCCTTTAAGCCCACTAGCTTGACAGACAGAACTCTTTTATATCATTCATAAATAACCCCATGACTGTGATGAGTCTGGGAGGAAAGCATGTTTGTTGCCTTAGATTTAACTTCATATCATGAAGATAAGACAAACAGTGAAATGCAGAGGATAATGAAAATAGCAGGAGAGAATGGAATGAACAGCTATGAAGAGAAATGGAATGAATTGTGTGGGTCATGTGGTGAGGAAGGATCAATGCAATTGGGTGAGATGAGCAATGGAAATGGGTGTGGATGGAAGGAGAGGAGTGGAACAAGAAGACTTAGAAATACATGGATAAAATGGACAGAGAAGATTGTGAGGGTGAAGGGGTTGGCAAGGTGGGTTGTAGAGGATAAGGCAAAATGGAGACCCTGTCATGGATACCACAAAGCTAACCACTACTTTGGCAGGGAAAATGGCCCTAAAATTTTTGTTGCTACTTCTGCTGCTGCAGTTGTTGTTGTTGTTGAGGTGTTTGTAGAATATTGGTAAATTCAGTTGCTATTATATAAAAAAAATGTGACAGTGTTGTTAGTTTGACTGTAGCTATTGAACTTAGTGATATTCTATAAACCAGTGCTTTTCAAACTTTTTGCTGGAGCAGAATCCCAAGGAAACATTCCACTGGCTTGGGGAACCCCTGTGCAATAATTTAATAGTCTTATGCACACATATCTGCACAGGAAAATTAAAAATTACTGACAATTTTAGCAGTTTTGTAACTTCTTGCGGAACCCCTGGACTGTACTAGTGGAACCCTGGTTGAAAACCACTGCTATAAACCCTCATTTGGATTAATTACTGTCAATGCAGATCCTCCCTAGTATCCTTATATTCCGGACTTTGCCCTGTTGTTTTGCTAACTCAACTGTCTACTTTTAATAAACAATTTTCATTCTGCTACATTCTGTTTCTATATAAACAGTTACTATTCTCTGTTATTTTTTATTTGTCCCATCTTACCTCTAAAAAGCTTGAAATGTTCACATCTATAGTGTTATCTATTAACTGAGACCTCGTTTTACATTCTTCTAAAGCAGAGATCAGGGAAATCACCCCAAAATATATTTATTTACACCAACGTTACCCCTTTGATTTGAAAGGAAGAAAATCATAGATTCTTTGAATTCAAAAGGTTTATTGAATCTATTTAAATGAATCTATTTACACATCCATTACATTGGACAGATGCAATATTACCAGAAGGAAAATTCCTGTTACAACAAGGAACACATTTTTTATGTAATTTTATTTATGTCTAATGAGTCCTCATTGCTCCCAACAATTTAATTTTACCCTAGTTCACCAACCCCTGTTCTAAAGAGATTGAGAACCAAATGCTATATTATAGTACTGAATTGAAAATCTTGCTTTACTTCAACCCTCTTTTGTTCAACCCTCTTCTAATTCACTATTTTCAGAAAGCTAACTTATCCATAGATTTCTATGACTGTCATCAAAAATAGGCATGAAATTGGCAGAATTGTTAAAGTATAGAACAAAGTGCTTTCTGTGTTCTGAGTTCAAATCCTGCTGAGATCAGTTCTGCTTTTCATCATTTTAGGATTGATATTACCAGTCCAAGGTGGTGTATTGCTGGTATGCATTCTAGCTGTGACCATCCCATTTTAATTTTGAGTAGTGAACAACTTTATCAAAATGTTTCCCATTTTTTTAAGCCAATAAAAGATAAAGATCCTTCATGAGTCATATAGACTCATAGGGCCACTTTCCTGGTTCCCACAGTCCATATATACCTTCCTGGATGGGATGCCAGTCTGTCATAGGATTATTCATTTTTGCCAGCTGATTAGGGTAGAGCAACATGAAACAAAATGTTTTTCTCAACGACATAATTCATCACCCAGTCTAAAAATCAAAATCACAATCTTACAATCATAAGTTCAAAACACTAACCATCAAGCCAGGCACCTCCACTGTCAAACCAATATGGTAGTGTAAATTTGATATTTGGTTGCTATTTCCAGCAGTATCAGTAACTGAGTAAAGGTTCCCTTGTTGACTGTTGGTAGTCTGTTGGTAACCATAACCATCTTCTAACAGCTTTATTTACTTAAGATAGCTGAAGGTAGTTTCCAGAAGATTTAGTAACTTTCTGAATAAGATCATGCACATTAAATGTAAAATGCAAAACTTTAAACAACTGCTAAATTCATGCAAGATCTAATTTCTACTATTTAACAAAACACTTCTCGTAACAAGTAGAACTAGTGAACTTCCTGACAACTATCAGTCAGCAATACTAAATCCAAATATAAATTATATAAATAATAACGTTTATGTTGAAATTTACAATTTCCTTTAACCTGGTGTATACTTATTTTGCCTCTTCTTTAGTTGGTATAATGATTTATATATCACCCGACAAAAATATTTCCGCTAAGCCAGTGTAAGTTACTTAGAGATGGTCATTACTGGAATGGCTTTGATCTTAGATGTCTGCTTACTTACTGATGACTGGGAGCTAAACAACCTACTTCAGCACCTTTACCTTAGCCAGAATATTTTAACTCATGCATGTCTCCGTATCTTCATAATCTTTACACCATCAATCCTTCCAAAGATTGCTACCAAACTACACTATTTACATTTATTTGTTTTGCAAGATTCTTGATGTGGAATCATATGTTGAAACAGATTTTGTTATACTTGGAGATGATCATATTTTACCAATTAAACACACACATATGTTTCATCTTTATTTCAGCTTTATTATTTTTTTTTTGTTTCTTAATCAAAGCTCTTTTGTCAAATCTTGTGACCTCTTTAACAACTTTTTACCCCACGTGTCTTCTCTTGTTCTGCTTTATCCATTTTGTCTTTCTGTGATATGTCTTTTTATCTGCATCATTATCTGTGTGTATATGTATGTGTGTACACGTACGCGCACATGTCTATATGTTTAGTATGTGTGTTTTGTGTGCATGTATATGGGTTTGCTTACTACAGTTTGTGCCCATATCTTTTATTTGGTTCTCTTATTTATTCCTTTATTTACTTTTCTTGTTTTTTGTTTCTCATTCCATCTTTAGTATATGTATTCGTGTCTTGTGTCTGTGTATATGGGTTTATGTGTTATACTGCTTATATCTGTGTCTTTGTTTTCCTTTATTTCCATAAAACAATCCCTCTAATCTCACTTGAATCTAGAAGAATATCATTGGGTTATGTGGTTATCAGTACAAACTTATTGTGAATCTGAGTTGAGAAATTTAATATAAATAAGAATACAAAAATAGGTATAACTTTTGAAATAAGTAAATAAAAACTAAACAAGAAAAAACTAGAGGTTTCATGCATTCTCTTTCAAGTGTCCATGACTGGAATTTGTTACTGTTTCTGTTGGGTGATCATTGTAATTTTTAGGATGAAACATTTTTTCTTTTCTGAAGTAATGTTCATCTTGTTGAAGTAATTTCCTGTCTGAAGGAAGAAAAAGATGTCATTCCATATCAAGTGGACTGTGCTATAAACTTGCTTTGACATTTGGTTTGAAAATATTGCATCTGAGATTATTTTATCTTCTCTCTTACTAATAATCACTGATATTTTCTCTTGAATTAACCTGTTCTCTGTTGTTATTCTTCCCCTCCCCCACTTTCATTTTCTGAAACAGTTTTACTTGCTTTCTTTTACAAAATCACAAGGTTTTTACTTTGTAAACTTTGTCTACAACTTAACCTATTTCAGCTGACAGAATAGTTGAAAATAAACAGAAAAATCAATAATGATCACTAAAGTTACTACATTCTTTGTAATTTAGAGGTTGTTCAACCCTCTTCTAATTCACTATTTTCAGAAAGCTAACTTATCCATAGATTTCTATGACTGTCATCAAAATTAGGCATGAAATTGGCAGAATTGTTGAAGTATAGAACAAAGTGCTTTCTGTGTTCTGAGTTCAAATCCTGCTGAGATCAGTTCTACTTTTCATCATTTTAGGATTGATATTACCAGTCCAAGGTGGTGCATTGCTGGTATTGTCAGATGAGATGCCTTACAGTATTTGTTCCAGCTCCTCATTTTCTGGGTTCTTGAATGACTTAATCTCTTACTTAGTAGATGTAATGGAAATTGCTTCTGGAATAAAGTAACGTAATACAAAAATTAACACAAGAAAATATATCTCTTCACATTGAGAAGATAATTGGTTTATAAATTATTTGACGAAATGTTAAATGAAGAGATGAGGGACATATTTAATATAAATTGAAAGTTTTCATGTTAAAGTAAAAGGTTAAGAAATAGTTTTTGTTTTTTTTTAAGTTAGCACTGATAATCTTAAACTGTTACTTAGTATAACACCACTACCTTGAATGTCTAGCAGAGTTCACTTTGTTGCTAGAATTCAGACCATGTCACTGTTAGAAAATAACTTCCTCTCACTAGCATCAGAGCACCTGAAAAATAACAGGTCTTGAATGAATGCTGCCTTTCCTTTCCTAACTAAATGGTTAAACAAAAAAAAAAAAAAAATTAAAGAGAGAATGAGTAACATTTCTCACTAAACTAAAAATTCCTTCTGTAACATTATTGCAGATGCCTTTCAGTACCTGGCTATTTTGTTTGAATTTTTCATTACTATTTGCTCTTATGCTTAAACAAAAATATAGTAACCTTTGGTTCTGTCTTTTATAGAAAATTACCTTCACTTGGGTAGAGTTTTTTTTTTTTGTTCTGTTTTGTTTTGTTTTTATTTAGTTGTCTCTAAAATGACAATATAGTATTTATACTTCATACAATTAGTAAAATAGGTTTTATGTTTGTTGTTGACTGAGTTGATTGGATACCAATCCATTAACTGATGCATTCACAGTTCAAATCCATCACAAGCATTGTGCTGAGTTTATAATTGGCTGAACCTGTATTAGCTCAGGAGACCTAACAATATATGTACTATGTAGAGATAAAGCTTATTGCTTTTAACAGCAGAACTCTAGTTTGTTAAGTGTTTTGATTTCTTACATTCTTGTGCTAAATTCAGATCTTATCACATGTATAGCTTGCATAGATATGGACTTCACTAGATTGACATATTTTAGATTCTCTATATACATAAGCAGGATCATCTTCTGTGGCCTTACTATCACCCAACAACTGTCAGCCTGCCAGTCTGATGAAGTAGCTTCTACAAGATTACCTGACTTCCTAGAAATAGTTGCCAAATCATCTTCCATTCACATGATGCTTTCTTAGATACAACAGGCTACACAAATACATTTACTGGAATGATGATGCACCCAAGGGTGGTCTATTGCTGGGATTTAAGCAAGAAATTCAAACTATCCATATTTTAAACTCTGGCTTTTAAAAAAAGATTTGAAAAAGAGTGGAAATCTTTAGGATTTATGGTGAGAGGGTTAACAAATTTTTTTAAGTATTTTTTTTTCATAATCTTATGAATTCCTATATGTAGGAAAACAAATTCACAGACATTTTCTGAAAATGCCAAAACATAAAAAAAAAACTTATGATGGGTTATATGGGTTATATTCTGCTTAAACCAGAATTCCACTAAAAAATGTAGAAAAGAAAGAAGAGCAAAAATTACTTCCTAAACAAACAAAAAAGTCTTGGTTTTGGAAATCATTTGATTTATTCCCATTGGGTAATATTGAGGGATGCGCCTCACAGCAAAATGAAACCAAGGGTTGTGGACATAATTTGAGTATATAAATTAAAGGTATTAGCATGTTTATTTGGAGTTTGTAAAATTCTAAAAATAGTAATTAAATCTTACAGCTCAAAACACTGTTTAAAATTATATTTTTAAATATTTTCAACTAAAAAATCATGGATTTGTTTTACATTATGACTTTCCTTTACTGGGTTCAGTCACTGGACTGCAGCCATACTATCACTGGGAGATTTGCAAACCTTCAGCTGTTTTAGTCACTCATCAGTTCCAGAGCATATTTCAGTCTGGTACTCAGTTTATCAACATCTATTTGTTGAACTGCTAAGTTATATAACATAAAGGGACATGACGTAAGCAACACCAGTTTTTAGCCCCTGTTTTAGTAAACATGAACACACACAGATATATGTATGTGACAGATCATTGAAGATACAACTGCTAGAAGAAGAGAGAGATGCACCTACTCATTTTCAGTTGAGTATGTTCATGTCATTCTATTTTTATCCAAATTTTTGCATACATTATTACATTGTTTTCTTCTACCATATTGAAAAAGTGGTTCAAATTTTGGTACAAAGCCAGCAATTTCAAGGAGGAGACAAATCTATTATATCAACTCAAGTGTTCAACTGGTAATTATTTAATTGACCTCAAAGGGATGAAAGACAAAATTCAACCTCAGTGGAATTTGAACTCAGAGCTTAAAGACAAATGCCACTAAGCATTTTGCCCAGTGTGCTAACAAATCTGTCAGCTTGCTGCCTTTGGTTTTAAATTTTGGCTCAAGGCCAACAATTTTCAGGGAAAGGGTAAGTCGATTACATTAAACCCAGTTCTCAAATGGTACTTATTTTATTGATCCCAAAAGGATGAAAGGCAAAGTTGACCTTGGCAGAATTTGAACACAGAGCATAAAGATGAACAAAATACTTAGTAGCATTTTGGCCATCATTCTAACAGGTCTGCTAGCTCACCACCTTACCATATTGAAATATTGAGATGTACTTAGAATATCTAATTATAAGTGTTTGAATCTCACTCAGCTTATTGAGTTTTATTCATTCCATATATATATATATATATATATATATATATTCTGAAAAATCTATAAGTGTAGGTCTTTCAGTGGACTAGCTGAGACTATAATCTTAGTCATTTTACACATTGCAACAGAAACTGTTCTGTAAGGATTAAGAAATTCTATAACAAGAAATATATAATTAGAAATTTGTCACGATTGTATAATGATTGCACCTTTATTCAATTCAGTCATTCATAGTTCTTGAAGTTGTCTAAATTGAATTTGTGCTTAGCTATATCCATGGAAGTTCTCTATATATAAACTTCTTCCTATTGCTGTGAGTCTAAAAATAAGAAGGCAGAAATGTATATAACAAAATAAAGAGAAAAAGAAAAAAAACATAACTGGAATGGATAGTGAAAAGACAAACCTAATTACACATTTTTTAGACTTTTAGAGATAATTTTGGATCTTATTAAGCCTTTGAAAACGATAAATGAAATTGTGCAGGTACTATTTTGCTTCTTATTTTCATTGCCATCAAGTCGTGGTCAGATCTAGGTATTTTATTAATGTTTTCAGCCATAAACATTTTGTAAGCTTAGTGCTTACAATGTATCTGTGTGTGTGTGTGTGTGTGTGTACATATACATGTACACAAACGTTGTTGTGTGTTGAAAGATTGAATAGTTCACTACCTAGTCACATGGCTTCAGACTCAGTCCTACTGCATGGCATCTTGGACGAGTATCTTCTACTACAGCGTTGGGTCAATCAAAGACTTATGAGTGGATTAGGTAGACAATGTGCATGTATATGTGTGTCTATGTATATATATTATAAAATATCTCTGAAGAACTACAAAAATATTGAAACAAGTCTGCAGCTTGTAATATATTAATAAATTAATATAGTCTTCTTAATAAATTAAATATACTCTACAATCAAAGTGTATTGAGTTCTTTCTTGAATTGTGGATTCACTAATCATATGATTAGATGCATCTGATATATATTTGTGTATGTATAGGTAGGATATGGCAGAAGTGGTGGTGGACCAAACAAAAATACTTAATGATATTTAATTGGGTCCTGTTCTGTTCCTTTTACCACTTTTTATACCTATGTCAACATTGCCTTTCATCTTACTTGGGTTGAAGGAATAAGTACCAGACAAAAACACATTCTACAAGCTCATAAGTCTAACTTCACTATAAATGCAGGAATTTGCTATATGAACAGCAATGGCTGGCTTAATAGATTTTTATACCATAACTTTATATATTAACTGCTCAGATCTTAATTTTAATGATTGCCTGGACACTGATATTGATAGTAAATTCTAATAATTTTTTTCAAGAAGTATAAAGTTAATACTTTTAACCATTTTGTATTCAGATTATCTCATAGTTTCAAGATTTTTGAAGATGTGATTTTTTATTTTTAGAATGACATTGTAGGGTCTGGATCTGACCAGTTTGAACATAACATGGGTAGAATAGCTGGGCAGAATTTAGCTAGCTTAAATGCCAAAAGGTTTATGAACCAGCTTCAGTTTGTATAAATTTGAGAAGACAATGAAAACCACTACAATGCTACAAAAGCAATTAATGAATTAACAAATCATTCAAAGTTTTGGCTTTACTAAGCATTAGATTTTGAAATATGCCTCCTGCGTGCAAGTGATTTCAGCCATAGTTGATATTTTAGAAATATATACATACTGCTAGCCTTAAAACTAAAATACTGAAAAATTGTGTTTTACTTCTTTCCCAGCATTTGTGATGACTTTCATCCTTTTTTAATGCTAGTATTTCTTTTTGTTCACTTGCAGTAGCAAGGCTGCAAGTGAACAAAAGATTTTATACAACCCCAGTGTAACAAACTAATGTGAGACCTTCTATGTGGTTGATCAAGAAGTTAGATATAGAGCTATATCTCCCTCTAATCATATCCTCTAAGCTTAAAAAAGTAGTTGTATTAGATATTACAGTCCTGCACTGAAAAGTCTGAAAAAAAGGGACTGAATTGTCATGGCTGGTGTGTTTTTGATCATAGGACTGCTGGGTGAAAGTTGACTAAGGTTTAAGCAACAAAGAAGCCTTGTCATGGTTATCTAATCTGCTAGAAGTAGCTGCTAGATTTGCTAAAAATCACATCTTAAAATGGAAAAAACACACACATTAGAGTATGAAATCCATCTGATAAAAGAGAGATGATCATAATAGGAACCACAATGATCATTGGTCCACTCAGAATTTACCAAAATGGGGTTTAAACAGCAACAACAACAAAACCTTTAGTTTATTACTACCAATTAATTGATCTTCTGTGCAATACAGTTTCCACCCGATCTCTCAAGCAGACGCACACAAACTCAAAGCTCTGAAAGGTGCCAAAAGCAGTTACTGCAAAGTATCTGTATGCCATAGTATCACTATGACTGCCTTGCCCTTAAGTCAGAAATAATTACAGATTAGGTAAGAAGGATCAAAATGAAAACAAAAGGGGAAAGTATACAGTGTGTCAGTAGCAGTCATGTGGGGGAGGTGAGGTTGTGCATCATTGAAGTAGAAGATATCAGGAAGTTAAATGAAATAGAGGGAGGCAACCAGGCTGACCCTTCTGACACTGGCTAACTCAGTATTAACAACAGATGCTGCAGCGATGATCTTTGCAGTGTACGTGAATGTAATCACGTAAGGAATGTCTGTCCTGACGCTTCCCTTTCTCACTTTATCTCTCTCTATATATCTTTCTCTATCTAGATAGATCTATCTATCTGTTATATTCACCCCAAACGTCATTTAATTTATTAGTTCATGAAATTCTTTTCACACGTCATGCAATATCTACGGTCAACGCAGTGACTTGTAGAACATGTAGTTGTTGTTATTGCTGCCCCCTCTGCCTTCGTCTTTCCTTATCCTCCTCCTCCTCCTTCATCTTCTTCTCTTCCTCTTCCAGTGAGTCAGTTGAACAGAGTCCTCAGTTTGCCAATGAGGATTGAACTTGAGCTCACCAATAATTACATATACTGGTTATGCTGACATATAACCTCATTGCATACTATTTTCTAAGAAGACCCAACTCATACTCTCTACCTCCATCCTCTTTTTTTTCTCTCACATGATCTCCACTCTTTTGCTCTTCCTTCTTTCTCTCCCTCTCTCCTTTTCTCTATCATTCTCTCTCTCTTTCTCTCTGTCTGTCTGTCTCTCTTTCTCTCTCTCTCTCTCTCTCTCTCTCTCTCTCTCTCTCTCTCTCTCTCTCTCCTCATTTGCTGAAACAACAGATTTCCTCATTTTACACATAATTAACAATGGCACTGCATATACACACGACTCGCACAAACCCAAACACACACACACACAGCATCCAATATGTATTTTGTGTGTATGTGAGATAGATAGATAGATAGGTAGGTAGGTAGACAGACAGACAGACAGACAGACAGACAGACAGACAGACAGACAGACAGACAGACAGATAGATAGATAGATGTAGGGAAGGAGGGAACATGAGTTTATGTGACAGAGAGAGAAAAAAGGAAGAAGATGAGTATGTGAAATGGAGAGATAGATAGACAGAGAGAAAGAGGGAGAGAGTGATTGCTGGAGTCTTGGCACCTAAGAAGTAAGGTGTAACTGCTACACTTGTATTCCTTGATAATGATGATGCAACATGTGGATCTGTTGAATTATCTACATGCATTTCTGAAAATGCACACACTGTCAGGACAAAATATACTGGCCCACACTCGCGCATATATATGTATGCACTTGGCCTGGACATGCATTTACACACACACATATATAGAGAAGTGTTTGTGTGTTTGAATGTCTAAGTGTGAGAAAAATAAACATGCATGTGTGTGTGTGTAATATACATATGCATGTAATATAGGGTGTCCCAAAAGTCACTGATGGGTTTCAGTTTTTAATAACTTCCATAACTTTACAAATAAATGCATGAAATTTTAACACAATATAAAGGACATAATAGAAATTAAAATGCACAAGTCAGATTTTGCAACACCTCTACATCACATATGAAAAATGACATTACTTAAATGGCAGCTATTTTCGGTTTCACATACCCATGCTCTTTCCAAAGCTTGCACCACAACACTCTCAAGAGTTTCAGACCCCACTTCTCTGATTTCTTTATTGATCTTCTCTTTCACTTGCACCAGATGATGGAAATGCTGTCACAGTGACTGGGGAATGGTACAGAACCATGATTGAGACCTTTTTGCACCAGGCTATTCAAAATAGACCTCACACATGGTTCCAGCAAGATGGGGCAACTGCTCATACTGCAAGAGAAACAATGCAGTTGCTACGGCCATGCTTTGGAGAGACAATAATCTCCTGCTTCGGCAATATCAACTAACCTTCATGTTCCCCAGACTTGACTAACTCAGATATTTTCTTGTGGGGATACCTGAAAGAGAGGATTTACATCAACAAACCAGAGACCCTGGTGCAACTGAAAGAGAAGATCAATAGAGAAATCAGAGAAGTGGGGTCTGAAAGTTTTGGAAAGAGCACGGGTGTGCGATGCTGAAAATGCCTGCTGTCTAAATGATGTCATTTTTTCATATGTGATGTAGTGGTGGTGCAAAATTTGACTTGTGCATATTAATTTCCATTATGTTCTTTGTATTGTATCAAAATTTCATGCATTTATATATGCATGTATTTAATATATATATATAGTTAATCCAAACATGAAAACACAAAGAGAAAACACAACAACGCGAGGACGTGGAACAAGTATAGTGTTATTGGACGCTCAGGAAAGAAAAGAAAGAAGGAGGATTTAACGTTTCAAGTGGAGCTCTTCGGCAGAAACATAGGAAAAGAAAAGATCCAAAGAAGGGAAGACGGAGGAAAAAAATCGCCAATAGTACACACACGGTCACATATATATATATGTGTAATATATGTAATGTATATGTACATATGCATTATATATGTCATTCTAAAACTAAACTTCTCTCTTGGTGCTGTATGAACATTTAATGTGGTTTTAGAGTCAAGTTTTGGCTGCTATGTCTAGCATGGTGGTATCTCTTAGATCCAGCCTCTCACACCTACCCTACAATGACATTCTAAAACATAAATAATCGCTTCAGTGAAATCTCAGAGTTATAAAATAATGCATGATTAATTCAAAACAATGTGAATAAATCAGCATAACATTTGACAGAGTAATCTGAGTAACAAACTGTTATTCTATAGGTTCCTGATGTAAGACTTTAATAATGGAGGTTTGGGGATATATTCTTTTACTCTTTTACTTGTTTCAGTCATTTGACTGTGGCCATGCTGGAGCACCGCCTTTTAGTCGAGCAAATCAACCCCAGGACTTATTCTTTGTAAGCCTAGTACTTATTCTATCAGTCTTTTTTGCCGAACCGCTAAGTTACGGGGACGTAAACAAACCAGCATTGATTGTCAAGTGATGTTGGGGGAACAAACACAGACACACAAACATACACACACATATATATATATACATATATACGACGGGCTTCTTTCAGTTTCTGTCTACCAAATCCACTCACAAGGCTTCGGTTGGCCCGAGGCTGTAGTAGAAGACACTTGCCCAAGGTGCCACGCAGTGGGAATGAACCCGGAACCATGTGGTTGGTAAGCAAGCTACTTACAACACAGCCACTCCTACACCTATATATATAATCATATTTCTTATTCCTTATGTTTCCTCTCTTGTATAACAAAGTTTTGAACAAGAATTTTGCAAATATTTCACATACACGCACACACGATAACATTCCTTCCAATGTTCCAAAGAGAAGAGATGTAAATCACAGAGGAATATGAGCCTCTTCATTTGGTAAGACTTAGATTGATAACAGACCATACTTATCAGCAGTAACCCAGAGTGCAAAAATTTTTGTCAAGCATTTCATAGTAAAAGTTTTCATTGCCTAATAACTGACAACAGGCTGTCAACACTTTGTGAATATCTTTTATCCTTTACTTGTTTCAGTCATTAGACTATGGCCATGCTGGAGACGGCCTTGATAACTTTTAGTGAAATGTATCAGCCCAATACTTTTTTTTTAAAGCCTGGTACTTATCACAAAGACACACATGCATAGAAACACATACACGCACATTTAACAGGCTTCTTTCATTTTCCATCTACCAAATCTACTCATAAGGTTTTGGTTGGTCTGAGGTCATAGCAGAAGACACTTGCCCAAAGTGTCACACAGTGAGACTGAACCCCAAACCATGTGATTGGGAAGCAAGCTTCTTACCACACAGCCATGCCTGTGGCCATATTTAGAGAAACACACATCTTCAGGCATAGCTAGACTCAGGTAATAAAATATGCTAAGCGTTTGGAATTGTTTCCCTGTTTAGAGCAAAGTTGAATATTTCATTGTCTTTGGAATTAGTGGCTGTCTATATAGTTGAGATATTTTACCAAGTTGTTTTGCCTCTTCTATCAGAATATATATATTAGTTGCCTTGAATATGCGACTAGAGTACTGGAACAGTGCTGATGAGGTCCTTTATTATTTCTAATGAATGAATAAGTAGTAGTAGTAGTAGTAGTAGCAGCAGCAGCAGCAGCAGCAGTAGCATCTGCAGAAGGAGCAGTAAACATGATGTCTAAACCATATGCAGAGAAAATTTCTTTGGGTATCTCAGCAAGGTATTCTTTCTACAAGGGGATAAGCTCATTTCGTTTCAAGAAGTTTTTCTCTCAGTTTATTTTTCCCGGATCTTTTCCTTTTGAAAGGCACATGTCAACACAATTTCTAGTTAACTAAACACTTTAAAACTTCGTATACTGGTAGAATGTGTCAAAATAAAACATTTTTTTCTCTTGGCTTTCTTGATAAAATTGTAATTCGTTTGTTTAACGCAGTTTAATTTTTCGAATTTTAACCAATCAATTGCCTCTAATTGAGCTAAAATCATTTGCTGTGTCTAAAACTGAGACAACATCCTGTCACTAACCCTAACCCTAACCCCCACACTCACCCTAACCCTAAATTTTAGCCTTTCGTTTTTTTTTCTTAATTGTTAAATTAATTCAAGGATAATAATTAAGAAAAAAAAAATGAAAGGCTAAAACGAAAGCAATGGAAAATAATTTAAACAATTAACAAACAAAATAGTTCTATAATTTTATACACACACTTTCCGTACATATACATAACGACAGGCTAAAACGAAAGCAAAAACTCAAAACAAAAACAAAATGAATAATTTTAGACACACGCGTAACAATTAAATTAATTTAACAATTAAGAAAAAAAAAAACGAAAGGCTAAAATTTAGGGTTAGGGTGAGGGTGTGGGTTAGGGTTAGTGACAGGATGTTGCCTCAGTTTTAGACGCAGCAAATGATTTTAGCTCACTAGAGGCGATTCATTGGTTAAAATTCGAAAAATGAAACTACGTTAAACAAACAAATTACAATTTTCTCAAGAAAGCCAAGAGAAAAAAAATGCTTTATTTTGACACATTCTACCAGTATACGAAGTTTTAAAGTGTTTAGTTAACTAGAAATTGTGTTGACATGTGCTGTTCAAAAGGAAAAGATCCTTTTTCCCCAATTTCCATGACACTTTGAAAGTTAGACCAATGGTGATGGCATTCTGCTTCAAATCAGTTGATGACTTTCCATAAAGCTCATATCAATGACTCTCCAATGGGTCTATCACTTTTTTTCCTTTACTAGTTTCAGTGTTTACTAGTATTTCTATTAGCCATGCTACATCTGTTCAAAAATTAATATATATGTGTGTGTGCATGTGTGTGTGTGTGTGCATATAAGTATGTAGGTAATATATATATATCTTTTAGTTCATACCTGTTTTTCCGTGTAACAATGTCACACACACATACTCTTACATACACTTCTATCACACCATTCACATTCTTCATGCTTTCCTATTACTTTGCACTTGTGCTCACTCCCACTTCTTCACATTCACACTCACTTCCACACATATCCTACTTACACATACACACCCACCACTTCTCCCTTAACTTCCTCACTCATTTTTCATTTTTTTTTTCATTCTTTCACCAGCTATTTCTCTCTCACTTGTCCTCTTCTTTTCTTTCTGATGAAGCACTAACAACTGAAACATTAAAACCCTTAAGGAATATATTTGTAAACACTCTTCTTACTGATATAGATCTTGGTTGATAACTCTAGTTGACTGACTGGATTTAAATCAACCCTCTCCTTTAATTGGTATGCTATTGAACATCTATTTTTTTCTAAACATCCTTCCTTGGATTGCAGCATGTGATTTCTCACAGATCAATATACGTGCATTTGCACATTAATGTCTGATGAAATGGTCTGGTTATGTAATAATATGATGTAATAATATGATGGTTATGTAATTATTATGTTCATAACAACATCTCTACTCAGATTCTCTTATTATATTTGACACTGCTATAAGTGTGCAGTGCATTGTTGTTACATGCAGTAGATTTACTGAGTACTTAACATCATAAACTAACTAGTTAATAATTTGTTTTTAATGGTTAAACTCCAAGTAGATAAAGTTATAAAGTAATAGCATAAAATATTGGGTCAAAAAATCCTTTGGATGGAAAAAATGTCAAAGGCTAACCATGGGAAAGTAGTTAATATTACATTGTTTTATTGACTGGTTGGGGATACTAAGTATCATTGATATTCTTCCAAGTTCCCTGTTAACCAATTACACACTGGAATGCTATTGAGTTAATTGCCTGGATTGTAGTTTAACCACAGAGTTCTCTTTGCAGATCTGTCTGAAGAACAACCTATTCAGTTTCACCTATTTTTACGGGTTCATTAGATGTGTTTATTTTGTCTTCACCCATTCAATGGAGAGAGAGTTGATAGCTTCTCATGAAAAGTATTATGAACAACAGGAACTGTCTGTGCTCATTTACATATCAGTGCATTTGTTGGCAACTAAATACCCCTGGTAAACTTATAAATAATGAATGGAATTAGTACTGTTGTTCTCAGCCTGTTCTGCCAAGGAAACCCTGTGGTTTAATCCCAGGTTCTATTTGCACAAGGAAACTAAATGTATGTTTGTTAAACATACATGCATGTAAATGAATGTACAAACTTATGCACAAGCATACTGTTTCAGTATTTTAGTTAATTAATATATTATAAATCACATAAAGTTAATTCTTTCTTGTATTCTAAGGATCCTTTTATAAATTTAAAAACATTTCTCTCTCTCTCCCCTCTCCCCATCTCTCTCCTTCTCTCTCTTTCTCCCTCCCCCCATCTCTCTCTGTGAAATGAAAAAATTATGCACAGGAATGGAAATGAATAGTGAAGAAAGAATAGAGGCCAAATGGGACTTGAACTTACATTTGCACAATAATGCCACAGTATATGCTATCAGTTGTTCTCCAATTTTCAGTCTCATTTATAACCTTATAAACTTATTGCCATATAACTAGAAATATTCCATTTTCTTCAACATAGCCTCCAACATTCTCTTTATGATGATGTTAATCAGATAATTTGCATATGAAAAACAATTTTTTTTTTGTGTATGTTCGGTTTTGTTTGACAACCCAGCTGTGAATAATTTTTGTACAGTTTCATTAAGGAACTGTTTCTGTTTTAAATTAAATTAAAGTTATGACTAGCCAAGAATTGAATGACAAATATACATTTTAAACAAAGTGACAATTAGGATTCAAAGAATATAAGAACACAAGCACTTGGGTGCTTAAAATGTGAGCATGCATTTCTATTGTGTTAAGCATACTTTTCACTTTTTCTTTCTTTCTCAATTCATTGTGACGACACCTCTCACTTACAATATATATATTTTACAAATTCTGGTAAGATTATGTTTTGTACCTTTCATGAGCTTTCAGAAGGGAATTTGTAGAATTTGTTGTTTACTAAGTCAGCCCTAATCAAAAAGCCTCATGATCAGAACCATTCCAGATGTGACTGTCTTGTCTTATTTTGTCCAATCTGCTACTCTTTATAAAGTGATTTAAGATGGTAATTTGACTGCTATTCCTAGCAAGTTCACTTACCACATAAATACCTACATTTTCGGCTTTGCTCACCCGTGCTCTTTCCAGAACTTGCACCATAACACCCTCAAGAGTTTCAGACCCCACTTCTCTGATTTCTCTATTGATGTTCTCCTTCAGTTGCACCAGGGTCTCTGGTTTGTTGATGTAAACCCTCTCTTTCAAGTATCCCCACTACATCACATATGAAATTTTGGAATTAAGACTTACATTGTTGACCTGCGGGAAAGTGTAATCCAATATTCTGCAAGAATCCTAAGAAAAATTCTTGAGATTCAAAGAAACTTGTCACCAAACCTCAAGATAACATCCCTGCTAATTAAATTAGCCTGTAATATCTTTGGAACAAAAACAACATCAGCAATAATATTATTGTTGTTATTATTATTATTCTTTTAACTCAGATTGTGTTGGAACTCCTGAAGTCTTGCATGCATAACAGGCTTGCTACCTGCAACCTACAGTACCATGCTATCTATTCTTTTCAACTATCTAATACTTTCCTGATGATTCTGGTAATGCCAAGGAGGCAATCCTTTTGTAACAGCTCTACTGAGCACTGTTTCCATTTCCTCTATATTCCTCCTGATACATTCTGACGCTGTCACCAAAGATCCAACAATGATTGGCACTATCTTCACCTTCTTCATTTTCTGTAGTCATGTTATCTCATATTTAAGCATATTGTATATATCTATTTTGTTGTTGTCGTTGTTGTTATCATTATTATCATTGTTAAGGGGGCAAGGTGGCAGAAAAGTTTGCATGTCAGGCAAAATGCTTAGTGATTTTCATCCATCTTTACATACTGAGTTCAAATTCCCTCGGGATCAACTTTGTCTTTTATCTTTTCAGGGGTCGATAAATTAAGTACAAGTGTAACACTTGGGTCACTGCAATCAACTGGTCCCCTCCCCCAAAATTTCAGGCCTTGTGCCTTTAGTAGAATGGATTATTATTATTATTGTTATTGTGATTATTATGTAAGGCAGTTAGCTGGTAGAATCATTAGTACACCAGGTAAAATGCTTAGTGGTATTGCATTCACCTTTATGTTCTGAGTTCAATTTCCGCAGAGGCTGACTTTGCCATTCACTTTCAGGGTTGATAAAGTAAGTACCAGTCAAGCACTGGGGTTGATGTAATCGACTTACACCCTTCCCTGAAATTGCTGGCCTTGTGCCAAAATTTCAAACCATTATTATTATTATTAGTAGTAGTAGTAGTAGTAGTAGTATTTAATATTTGGAGAAAGACAGATTTGTGAGAAGTTTTTGACAAAAGGGAGGGAAGTGTATTGGGCTTGTATGGACCCAGAGAAGGCATATGACTGAGTGAATAGGGATGCAATGTGGCAGGTGTTGCAGTTGTATGGAGTAGATGGTGGATTGTTGAGAGCTGTTCAGAGTGCATTAGGGTGGGTGGTGAAGTAAGTGAGTGGTTTGATGTGAAGGTGGGGTTAAGACAGGGCTGTGTGATGTCTCTGTGGCTGTTTAATTTATATATGGATGGTGTGGCAAGAGAAGTAAATGCTAGAACACTTAATAGGGGATCCCAAATGGTGGGAGAGAAATGGCAGGTGAGTCAGTTGTTGTTTGCTGATGGTACAGCACTGGTGGCAGATTTGGTAGAGTAACTGAGGAGACTGGTGATAGAGTTTGGAGAGGAGGAGTGTGTGAGAGGAGGAAACTGAATGTGAACATAGCTAAGAGTAGGGTGATGAGATGTTCAAGAGATAGAATGGCTGGTAAGATGGATGTGAGTATAAATGGTGAGATGTTAGAGAAGGTGAATGTTTTTATGTATATGGGATCACATGTGACGGTGGATGGGGGTTGGGCTGAGGAGGTGGGATATAGAGTGAGGGAGGGGAGTAAGATACTTGGAGTTGTGAAAGGCATGCTGAGAGATAAAAAGTTGAGTATGAAAGCGAAAAGAGGTGCGTATGAGGATGTGATTGTGATGGCAATGTTATATGGTGCAGAGATGTGAGGGCTGAGAGAGGCAGAAAGGAGGTGACTAGATGTATCTAAGATGAGATGTCTGAGAGCTATGGTTGCTGTGACATGGATGGACAGGATGAAGAATGAAGGGGTGTGAAGACGAGCTGGAATGAGAGAAAAACTAACAACCAAATTGGATAGACGAATGTTGAGGTGGTTTGGCCACATGGAGAGGATGGATGAGGAGTGGATGGTAAGGAGGGTGATGAAGGCTGAAGTGGTAGGCAGCAGAACCAGAGGCAGACCTTGGTTTATGTGGGTGGATGGAATGGGGAAAGCTTTGGTAGTTAGAGGTGTTGGAATGAGAGGCAAGAGAGTTTATAAATGATAGGAAAGCTTGGAGGGTGTTTGTGGACGTATGAGTGAATTTTGTTGTTGCTCAAAGGGATACAGAACTAGCATGATGTGGCGGGGGTAAACCAGCATATGCTGTAGGGCCCCAGCATATGCTGTGTCCAAATCATGCTAAGGTCAATTTCCTTTTGAGGTCAATAAAATAAAGTACTAGTCAAACACTGTAATTGATGACATTCTATAACCTCTCCATTCAAAATTGTTGGTCATGTGGTGCCTAATTAGAAACAACCATTATTATTATCTGTGAGTTTCATTTTTTTTTTCCATATCTAAAGCACCTATTATTTGAAGGATTGTTCACAAGTTCCACATTTGGGTTATCTCTATTTCTAGATCTTTGTATTTTAAGATTTTTTCAGTTTGTTTTTAGAGATACATTGTCATCTGTTGGAACTGATATCTTGATTAAGGGGTATTTTTGTTTTCTTGAAAGTTCTTGACAACAATATCTGGTTTGCCAGTCCTCAGTCAAATTGTCCAACCTATGCCAGCGGACATTAAACGATGATGATGATGACACTGATGATATATATAGTGCCACATAAAATGCACCCAATCCACTCTGTAGCATGGTTGGCATTAGGAAGGACATCCAACTGTAAAAATCATGCCAAAACAGACTGTGGCACCTGGTGCAGTCCTCTGGCTTGCCATCTCCTGTCAAACCATCCAACCAGCATGAAAGATGGATGCTCAGTGGTGATGATGATAATGCATGTGTGTGTGTTTATGTGTTTGTGTATGTATGTAGGTATCACACATATACACACACAAACATTTGTTTATGCCTGATGAGGATGATGGTGGTGCTGACAGTATTGTATTGTTTGAAGGAACTGCCTATTATTTAGTAAAGTAAGACACAACATTGATTGATAAAGTTACCATTGATTACAGTCATGTATATTACAGTGTATATGTGATGATACTAGTCTAGCTCCTTTTACATTTACACACATACATTTACAAAGATTGGATATTATTAGATATCAATTTTTCTTTATATTTTTGACATGATTGGTCCTCTACTGGTACTCTACTTCGATGTAGATCAGTAATCCAATGATTTGAAGATGTGCAATGAACGACATTGAGGCCTAATATTGGTCTCAAATTTTGGCACATGGCCAACAGTTTCGTGGGGAGTGGATTAGTCAATTACACCAACCCCACTGATCAACTGGTACTTATTTTATCGACCCCTGAAAGTACGAAAGACAAAGTTGACCTCGGTGGAATTTGAACTCAGACCATAAAGACAGACGAAATGCTGCTAAGCATTTTGCCCAACATGGTAGCAATTTTGTGAGCTGGCTGCCTTATTGAAGCCTAGTGATAATAGATATCATTATTACAAAATGAAAACAAAATAACAAGTGAATATAACTATGCATGTGCATTGCTTTTAGTGGCTACACTGACTCTACCATGCTGCAATTATATACAGGCTTATATCTGTACATACATGATAATACAAACCACTTAGTTGTGTATTTATGTGTTTATATTTACATAGATCTACATCCATGTATAAGCATACACTACTATAATACATACACATTAATATCTATGATTGTATTTTTAGTTTTATTTATTTCCTTGGCATCAGAAGAATCTATATTTATATTATAGTTATTGGAAATTTGAAAAAAATAGCTGAAACATCTAGCAAATTTAATCATGATAAGTTAAACTTAGAACATCAAGACGCTAATTTTAATTAGGAAAATGTCAATGATTCGATTTATGATTTTTCTTTTTGTCTTTTTTTATTCTATTTTGTTGTCCTCCTTCCTCATCTTCTTCAGTTCTTTATCTGTAGCAAGTAGTTACCTGTAAAAATCTACTTACGTATATGTAAATACATAAACAGAATTAAACAAATTGATATTCTTGGCTTGTTCATTTTCTCTTCATACATTCCAAAGCATTTTGATAATATTTAGAAATCTTGATATGTTGTATAGTAAACACTGTTGAGTCCCTAATGTGACACGTCTATATAATGTGGCATCAAACCTAATTTGTTCTAGTTTCACTCGTCACATTTCTGAACATCACTGCATCTCTTGTTCTCTCTTCTCTATAAACAGGAAGATTTCTGACTACCTAAGAAATCACTATTTGTAAATTGTAGTCTTACATTTATCAACAACAAAGGGAGATTTTCCTCTCTTTTTTTTTCTGTTATATATATTTCTTTTCAATTTCAACAAATTGAAGAAATTAAATGTCCTTTTATGAAATAAAAGTGAATGTTGAGTACAAAGATGAAATATGAAAAATTACACAAAGATGAAATATGAAAAATTAAGTCAGGTATAGCTCTAATGATCCCACCTGTCTATACAGCCAACCAACAAGAGAGCATTTACATGGTAGCTCATCTGGCTGGAAATAGCAGCCAAATTTCCCTTAGTTCACACTACCCAATTTTAAATAAGGAAATAGCAGTCCTATATTACCTAAAAAGACAGGATATGGTCATAGTTAGTATGACATTCACCATAGGTCTGTCCAATGAGAGTTGGCTCAAGGCTAAACAACAATAACCAACAATGGATTGGTCAATGAATGTATCTTTTGATACATTGCAACATTCGTTGCAATGGAATCACATGACTACTACTGTGGGATCCTTAACACCTCCTTTTATTCTACATAACAGAATTAGATACAGTCAGTGTCAGATTTGTTAAATAAGCAATAATTTCTTAAAATTTTCGTTCGGTTTAATCCCTATTCAAGCTTTCAATCTTAAAAAAAATACATTAACTTAATGTAGAAAATCTCCTCTCTCTTTCTCTTTCTCTCTCTTCCTCTCTCTCCTTCTCTCTTTCTCTCTCTCTCTCTCTCTCTCCAAATATTCTATTGCCATGTAATTACATCTCTCCCTCTACAAATAAATAATATATATAAACACACACAAATATATATATACACACACACACACTCACATATGTGTATATTATTATTTATTCTCATCTAATTACATTCCTCCCCCTCTCTTTGTACAGGTATTTGTGTGTATATTCAAGCAAATGCTGAGTGTATACACACACACATCTGTAAACATACACACATTGATGATATATGGTGACACAATCTTTCTTATATTACATACACATGCAGGTGTCTTTCTCTTTTGCAAATATTTGGATAAAATATTTATCTCGATATTTCTCTAAAGATTCACTCTCTGCCACCAGTCAGCTGTCTCTCTCTCCTTCAACCACTTTCACTATATTTTCATCCTATTCAGCAGGCATCATCCTCCATACTGCTAGCTTCTTCATCTATCGCATCCAACAACTAGTCCTATGTAAACATTGTCAAGATCAAAGACAATTTTATTATTGCATCTATTGTCTCAATTTAAGAAACAAAAATAATAAATTTTACATGGGAATCAGTTTCTACTAATTACTATTGACATTTGTTTTACAAACAAGCAAGTATTATTTATCTGTTGTTGTTCAGTCCCTATTTTATAACTGGTATAGTAAACCTTTAACCAAAGATGTTTACACCCTGATCATCACATTTTTTGTGGGAGATTTTTTTTAGGAATATGTAGGACTATGCAGCCATTGTATTCTTTCTTTTTAAAATATAGCAGTGTGATTTAAGTGCTATTTTTAACAGTGGTGGTGCAGCTGTATTGAGATTTCCTTATTTGCTCTACATGCATTACTTACCTTTGTGTGTGTGTGTAAGGTTGTGTGTTTAATTACGTATTTGTTTGATAGAGTGTGTGTGTGTGTATATATATATATATATAGATAGATAGATAGATAGATAGATAGATAGATAGATAGATAGATAGATAGATAGATATTAGATAGATAGATAGGTAGATAGATAGATAGATAGGTAGATAGATAGATAGATAGATTGATAGATAGATAGATAGATAGATAGATAGGTAGATAGATAGATACATGACTGTGTTTGCGTTTGAATATACATTTAACTGTGTTCAATTGTATGTGTGTTTAATTCATTAATTGGTTGGTGGTCGTTTCTTCTTCATCTTAATCTTTTCTTCTTTTATTTCTTTTCTTCATTTCTTCCTTCATATCACTTCATAATCAGCTGGATTCTATACATAGCTCACAACTACTAATTGAATAGAAGGGAAAAAAAAAGAAGCAAAAAAGAAGAAAAAAATCAGTGAATTTCCTCACTTAGAATGAAGCAAGAAAAAGTAACTGTTGCATTTTACTGCTGCTACTGTCACTGCTGACGATGGTAATCGTGATGAGGATGATGATTATTACGATGACAGAGGTGGTAGTGGAGGTGATCATGATGCTGGTGGTGATGAATTTTATTCTGCCAGTCGCTATCAGCCAACAGATGGCATGGACAAGGCTACGTTATAGTGATGGCATCTTGAAGACACTAAACATTGGTTCACTTAAGACAGAGTTGGGGGTGGCATGTGCGTACGTGCGTGTGTGCACGTTTGTATATCTGCATATGTACACATACATACACACACATGTATTTATGTATATATATGTTTATATATGATGATTGTTTCATCTTGACAGATATATATATATATATATATATATACATGTGTATATATATATATATTATATATATATATATATATATATACAAGTGCAAACAAGAGAGACAGAGAAAGGCAGAAACAAGGAAAATGCCACTTTTATTTGAACACTATACAAATATTCCTTTAAAAAAACTTTTCTTTTAATTTTTCTAAATTTAATAATTTAATCGTTACAGTTGAAAAGGTCTCAAAATGACCGAAACCGGTACTGAAATGTTCTTTATAAAATTATTTTAGCATTTTCTATCTTGACTTGTTTTTTCATATATATATATATATATATATATATATATATATATATATGTATATGTATATATATATATATAATATATATATATATATTTGTATACATATTTATGTATATTTTTATATATATAACAACAGCGTGATGCCTCATTTGCCTTTATTGACCTAACTAAGGCTTTTGATTAGCATCCCACTACTATGGAATGTCCTGCAGAGGTATGGATGCCCTCCTAAGCTTCTTGCCATGCTATGCCAATTCCATGACGACATGCAGGCACATGTGACATTGAGTGGTGATCAGTCTGACTAGTTCAATGTCCAAGTCGATGTTAAACAAGGCTGTGTCATGGCTCCTGTCCTCTTCAATGTATTCCTTGTAGCTTTGACCTTACTATCTCACTACGACCTCAACCCCTAATTTGATATCACCATGATGGCAGTCTCTTCAACATGAGGAGACTAAAATCACTAGCAAAAACTCAGTCCACCACTCTCTTCAAATTACAGTATGCCGATGACTGTGAAGCTCTCACTCACGAACCAGCCAGCCTTCAGCAGAACCTAGATGTTGTGTGCAATGCCTATCATTGGGCTGGACTCCAGATCAACACCAAGAAAACAGAGGTCCTTCAATGCTCCAAAAATGGTTCACCCCTTGCAACTCTTTTGATTCAAGACAACCAGCTAAAGAACACCAAGAAATTCACCGATTTGGGTAGCATCATCTCAAGCAATGGGGTCATTGACCACGAAATTCTAAATAGCATCCACCTTACCTCCTTTGGTTTTGGACGTCTCAAGGATAGGGCCTTCCTTAATTGTGATCTCAATCTCTGCATGAAAATCGAAGTTTATCGTGCTGTTGTGGTTTCCATGCTTCTGTATGCCTCAGAAACCAGGGCACTTTATTGTCGTCATGTCAAACTCCTCGAATCCTTTCATATCTGCTGTCTCCAGCGCATTCTTCATCTGACCAAGAAGGATAAAATCCCACATACGGAGATCCTGAGACAAGATGTTAAAAATTTATGAAAACAAGTTATCAAGAAAAATAATACAAGGAAACTTACTAACAAGATGACCAAAGGGCAGTACCTATGCTAAACGAGTAAGCTCAAGTTAAAATGTATACAAAATATTACCCTAGGGTGTTTAAGAAAGTGTACTCACAGAAATATTACCGGAAACCACACCTATAGTCCTCAATGGGGCAAGTCTAAACCCAACGGTCTCTACAATTGGTTGATTATAATTTGAACTGAGATCAGAAGTTAAAACCATTACAATGGGTATGTCAATAAAAATAAAGAAGAAAAAATAAAGGGTCCAGGGGAAAATACAATGATATAAGTGGTGCAGGGCCGCTTATGCCCTTCTGCAGCTTAATGATATAACACACATGAGAGAATGGCAGATTATTAGGTTTTAATATATTGGGCTTCTTTTCTAGGCCATGTTTTCTTTCCTATTCCTTCTTCTCTTTGTTCATATTGGATGCTCTTGTTTTTTACTCTGATGAAGTTCCGTGCCTTAATTCGAATGTCCTGTGATGATGAAGAATTTATTTTCGCAATTATGTATAGACAGTGTTTGGCAATGGATGCAGAAACAAGTGTAAGATTTGTTATGTCATCTGTATGTTATGTCATGTTTTGTATTAAAAAATAGGCTATAAATGTGGTCCAATCGATGTATTTGTTGATCTGTGGTTTTCTCCATTTTCTGATTATTTATATATATATATAGATGTACTTGCATAGCAAGTGACCTGATCTGAGATTGTGTGCTGGAATGAAAACAGTTGCAGCATGGAAGGTGTTTATAAGCCATTTAAAGAAACACACAAAATCCGTTAGATTCATGTCAACATTTAAAGTTAATTTGTCAAAATATTTTCGTCGCTTTGAGACCATGACCTGTTCACTGACAAAAATCCGTGTTGCATCTCGGATTTTTGTCTGTGAACAGGTCGCAGTCTCAAAGCCACGAAAATATTTTGACAAATTAAATTTAAATGTTGAAGTGAATCTAACGGATTTTGTGTGTTTCTTAAATGGCTTATAAACACCTTCCACACTGCAATTATATATATATATATATATATATATATGTAGGTTATGAGAGGTAATGGTTTCATTGAGACCCAAAGGTGTCAGGTAATTCTGAGTAAGTGCTCTAGATAGACATAGTTAAGTTCCAGGTTTGGTGATTATACGAATAAGGGTTCAACGTTGGTCATTTGTCAGCGTGTGTATATAAAAAATTTATTTTCGTATAAATGTTCTAAAATCTACACAGCCTTGGTTTCTTATCTCATTATGAAAAAAACATTTTTATATATATATATGTCTGTATATATTATATATATATATATATATATGTATGTGTGTGTATATATATACATATATACATATAAATTTGACATGGGCAATTCTTTCTTTCTTGGGATTCACGGTCAAATGGCTGGGTGGAATTGCACGAAAAATTACACAAATGTGTAGAATGATCCGGTGGTGATGCTGGGCTTTGTAATTTTTTCGTAGCTTCCATGGTTACTGAGATAATCTGCTATAATAATACTCTTGTGTTTATGAATGAGAAAGGAAGGGGTGATAGATTAATAATGAAGGAAGGGGTGATGTCATACTTGGTAGTGGGATGATGAACATTATACACTGTCTACCAAATCCACTCACAAGGCTTTGGTCAGCCCGAGGCTATAGTAGAAGACACTTGCCCAAGGTGCCACGCAGTGGGACTGAACCCGGAACTATGTGGTTGGTAAGCAAGCTACATACCACACAGCCACTCCTGCACATATATAAAGAGAGAAGTGAGAAATAGACGTTTTCATGTGCACACGTATTTATAATGACATTAATATTATTAATTAGGTCTTAGGTTTTTATTTATTTTTGAAATAAGAATATATATCATGTTTACTGAGAAATTTAATACAAATAATCAGGGTCAATATTAGCTGGTTTCTGAGGGACAAAGTGTATTATTCCTCACTGTATTCAACTACTTGAGTCCCATTAAGCAGAAATATAGTTTAAAGTGGGTACACTTGAAGACAACAGGCTTATTATTCATTATTGCATTGATTGAAACCTCTTTTTGTCACCTATACCACTAACATCACCACTACTACTACTATGACTATTGCTATTGCTTCCACTGATGCTATGACTAGAGCTTCTACTGTAGCCACCAATACTAGTACCGTTACTGTGGTCACTTCTACCGTTGCCACTATTATTAAAGCTGTCACCACTATTTCCAACACAATTACTGTTACCATCACTATTACCACAACTAATACTAGTACATATACCTTTGTAGATCAACACTTACTTCTAAAAAGCCACATAAATATATATTTCAAACAGGAGATATATTTATAATAATGATAATAATAATTTTAAATTTTGGCTCAAGGCCAGCAGTTTTGGGGCCAGCAGTCAATTATATTGATGCCAGTGCTCAACTCGTACTTATTTTATCAAACCTGAAAGGATGAAGGGCAAGGCCAATACCAGCAGTATTGGAACTCAGAACATAAAATCAAAAGAAATATTGCTAAATATTTTCATACTACTACTCTTTTTTCCAACAAACAGGGATAGAAAATTATTCACTCCATAGTTACTCTGTGTTTCATGCTTTTGTAAGTTCATTCAGATGTTGGTTCATTCAACCTTTTTACTTGAACGAATGCATAGAAGCGAGTTGAAGTGGCAGTGCTGTGAACCATAGGCTTCGGCAAATGTGTATGGGGGGGGGGGGGGGATAAAGGTAAAATAAAAGATGGACAGGTAGTTGTCTGTGACATCCAAGCATTTATAAATAAGTTGCACAAATTATGCTTATAAACATAATTAAGCTGGAAGCAGAGCATAAAGACAGTCCTTGGTAGTCCTTCATTGGTATGTGAACATCTAGAGAGTTCATAAACAAAAATACAATACAAAAGAAAATTCATGTTAGTCCTTTACAGCTGTTTCAGAGATTTGGTGACAAATAGATGCAGTAATGTACATTATGGGTACATAGATGTGTACTAAGTTAGTGTTAACAAATATATATGTCAATTTAGGGTATACTTGTATTGCTCCCCATCCTCTTATCAGAAGGGATAAATCTCATATATAAATATTCCCCCTATATTCCCCTCTCTCTTTTTCTTTATTTGTACCTATATTCTTTTCCTTAACAAATTTTAACATTTACCCATTCTTACATATTATTTCTTCACAAATATGGTTTCCCTTTCGTTCTCTTACTGTGCTTTCCACACATTTTCAATCAAATCTCATACGAGTTAACATGGGATCCCTTGATGAAAATATAACCTTCATTTGACTGAGGTATCTACTGAAGAGTAGCTAGTGAATTACCCTTCATTTGGGTAATTACCACTTCTGAAGTTCTGCTAACTATGAAACATATGTGCCCTGGATTTTATCTATTCCATACCCTAAAACTTGGATTTCTATTTACATACACAGAAACCCCAGCTGCTAACCATGAACTATAAAATAACTTTTTTTCAGCTTATCAAACTTCAATATGGGAAAAATTTACAACCTTCTATGTCAATAAACCACTATTGTTTCTGAAAGTTGTTTTTTATACCTTCTATAGATTGCTCAAAGCTTACTAACTCCATACAACTTGATCCTTAGATCTTACCTTTACATATTACTCTCTCTCTCTCTCTCTCTCTCTCTCTCTCTCTCTCTCTCTCTCTCTCTCTCTCTCTCTCTCTCTCTCTCTCTCTCTCTCTCTCTCTCTTTCTCTCTCTCTCTCTCTTTCTCTCTCTCTCTCTATGTATATATGTGTATATATATAAAATATAAATTAGAGACAAAACCACTATTATGCAACTCGATAATATATATATATATATATATATATATATATATATATATATATATATATATATATATATAAAGGGAGAGAGAAATTCATTCTTATTAAGACCGGGAAACTTCAATCAATTATGCTTGTATGATGATGATCATGATCACATTAGTGTGTTCATAGCTGATATGCAACTATGGCATATATGGTGTGTGATGGAACATAATGAAAAAAGATAAAAAGAGCATGTAGGTGTTGTTGTTATTGGTCTTTTTTAATATAGATTATCTTTAATTGAGCAAACCTACAACCGAAAGTATTTTGGCTCTGACAATCTTCATATCCTTACTTTGCACATCATTTTGACCATCCATATGTATGATGACCATGACATCACTCCTGTGTTCAAAAGAGTATCTGAGAGTGACTGATGAGTTCAAGCAGCATTAAGTACCCTATTAAAGATTAGACATAGTACAGTCAAAGAAATGTATATTTTCATAGATCCTGCAATTTTGGATAGTATCTATGTAAATACTCATTTCTTTGACACTACCTTTCTTTGGCCTTTGCAGCCAAAATATAAAGGTTTTTTTTTTAACTTTCTGCATTGTTAGAAGCTTTCTTTATTTCTCATTTCATTAATTATTCTATTTCTGTACTACAATGCTTCAAGTGAATTATAACATTCTTCTTTACACATAGTGTGTCTAGAACTACATTATCCAATCCCATGTGTCTTTTTTTTTATTTTAGCTAGTTGGATACATGTGGGAGATTTGGATCCTTCTTCTAGTAGGTGACAAACAGAGGCAACACTGCTGACAATGTCTATAAGTTAAATGTAAGTGCAGTTTGAGAAGTAAACACTAATGTTTTGAGGAGTCTTTCCTGTTTCCATCAAGGGGACCCTTCATTAAGAAGCATTAGTCTCCATTTCATCTCACAACACATCAACATACTGCTGTTTCATTTTTATTTCCTCTCTAAATTTTACTGATGTAGACCTGTCTTCCCATTCTAGTATTTGTCTTATGAAATGGCCTTATTAACTTCAGAAAATATATTATTCAACTGATTTCAGTTCAGTGATATGAGCAGTTAAAATTAAAACAAAACATATTTTCTTTACTTTAAAGACAAAAAAATATCTAGCTTTATTGACAGGTGTCTGTGTTTTCTGCAAACCGGTTACTAAACTGGTCACACAAGAGTAGGGACCATGAGGCAGTCTGACTTGTAAGGAATTGCACATTCCACTCATTAATGTAAAGTTGCTCCATGTATATATCTATTCATCACACATGAGTGAAAAGTTAGAATAATTTTGTTTGCATTCACTGAAAAGAAAAACCATTAAAGACAATGGAGCAGGGGCTTGAGGTGAAAAGCCTGTTCAGGCACAGTCGATATCTGTTCTTCTATAGCATACCAAGGTTGATGCCTCACACTTTTTCTTTTTCCTTCAATTGACTTTTGTCACTTCAAACATTACTAGTGACTTCAAAATTCTTATAATTTTTATTGGATTGAAAGTCAAGTTGATATTCTTTTCTCCAGAAAGTAGAAGAGAGATCAAGAAAAGAACACCAACCCATCTGAGGAATGTACTTTTCTCCACAGATTATTGGTATTTTATCTACAGCTTTTTATGGAACAAAAGAAATTAACAAAATAAGTACTGGGTTTTCTAAAAAAATTAGTGTTGGGGTCAGTTTTTTCAACTGAACCCTTCAAGGCAGTACCCCAGCACAGCCACTGTTCAATGATTGAAACAAGTAAAAGATTGTATATATATATAGGCACAGGAGTGGGTATGTAGTAAGAAGCTTGCTTCCCAACCACATGGTTCTGGGTTCAGTCCCATTGCGTAGCACCTTGGGCAAGTGTCTTCTACTATAGCCTCTGGCCAACCAAAACATTGCGAGTAGATTCCGTAGATGGAAACTGAAAGAAGCCCATCGTGTATATGTGTGTGTGTGTATGTGTCTTTGTTCTGTGTTTGTCCCCTCATCACCGCTTGACAATTGGCGTTGGTGTGTTTACATCCCTGTAACTTAGCAGTTCAGCTAAAGAGACCGATAGAATAAGTACCAGATTTAAAAAATAAGTACTGAGGTTGATTCATTCAACTAAAAATTAAAGGTCACACCCCAGCATGGCCACAGTCTAATGACTGAAACAAGTATATATATATTAAGAAGGCAATGTACACAAAAAGAAAATATGAAAGGAACAAACACTTCAGGACATCAGTTAGAGAAGATATAATGAGAACTTTCAATGAGAACTTTCAATGAGAGCTTTTTCTGCAGTAATTAAAAAAATCTCAGAAAGAAGAAAACAGCCCAAATTTTACAATTAATTTCAAGATTCAAAGAACTTTACACAGAGATAGTGCTACAAATCTACTTTAAGCAGCTATCTGATTGTAGTTGCTGCAAGGATACACCCAGACAGCATGATATAATATTGGAGACTCTAAAGATAAGATAATAGTTTAAAAAAACAAATGTGTGAAGCTTGAAGCTTCAAATAATAGAGAGAGTAGGCAATCTTTTTCAGAAACTAGACTCAGTACTAACAACTAAATTGATTTAATAACGAAAAGATTTTCAATTGTTTGACAGTGAAGGAATGAGAGAGAAACAAGAAGTCTTCCCACCCTCTATTTAAATCATTGAGGGGTAAAGTACTAGAACATTCAATAATAAGCTGCAAGGCAGTATGACATGAAAGCAAGTACTTAACAGAAAATGAAAGTTTGATAAAAAAAAAAAAAAAAATTCTGACCAAGAAGTATAATCCATTATACTTGATGGAACATTATTGAACAAAGAAATTAAGAAAATGTAAACAGAGAAAACTGCAGGGCTCATAGCTAAAAGTTACAGGTATGCTAAAAGCCTCAAGTCAACTTGAAATAATGTGCTAGCTTTGAAGAAGCTCAGTATCCACATCAATGGTTAAGACTAATATTTTCCAATTATACATACGTGACTACAGATGATTAACAGTAACAGACTAAGTGATGATTGAGGGAACCTACAATTAAAATGTAGAGTATAGAGTTTAGGTTTATGCCAGACAAAGAATGACTGTGGGAATGCTTTTAGTGAGTAAGTTATTAAGGGAATCTAATCCTTTCAGAAACTATAGGGATCTATAAGATCAGTGTTTTATTTCTGAAGGAGAATTAATTATAATGTTTTCATTAGATTAGTGTGAAAACATGAATATATCAAATAGGCATAAGCAGTGTAAAGAAAAAATAAATGGGTGAACTTAAACATATTGGAATACAATGAAAATCTTCTGCAAAACAGTGATAGAAAAGAAGTAAAAAGAACATCTCACAGATAGGGTATTTCCTCCTATGTGTATGAAATGAATATTTATTTTTCACCACCAGGAATATGTGGCATTAATGTTAGGTTACTAAATAGCTGATAGAAGACTTATACTAAAAGTACAACTAAGGCTGGTTTTAACAAAAGAAAACAAAATGAAAACAGTAGATAAGAATCTGGTAGTAGTGTTAGTGATAGTAGTAGAGCTGAAACTCCAGCTAGAAAATTTTAATAAAAAGAGACACTAGTGTAAATATAAAAATAAGAAATAAAAACAAAAAATACTTGACAAGTAATTTGATCTAAGGTTTATATTGAATGAGAAAAGTGGTGAAGAGATGAAGTAGGTTCTGATTCTAGATAAGAAAACCAAACAGCAGGAAGGAAATATTCAAGCCCAATGGAAGATCAACTGAAAATGTCATAATAAAAATTAGCTTCCTTCATTTTTCACCACAAACACTTAGAACCATGAAATTATAAACAAGTGATTTACTTATCACCCATTATACGTGCGTGTGTTTGTGTGCTGTGTAGTGTTTTATTAGTGAGGCAAGGAAGAGGGTAGTGCTCATGACCTTTGCAAGCCTTTCCACATTTAATATAGTTAAGCTCAGTTTGAAGAGCTGTTTGTTGATGTATGCAAGACTTATGGGCTGCTGCAACTATAGGGAGCAATTAATGGGGAAAATTTTGTTTCAGTATGGAGGTAGATGAATTTCAGTAGAAGTGATAAAAGCAGGAGATACAGTAGTTTTCTTTTAATAGAAGTGGATGAGGGGAGTATGCAGATAACTAGTCCAGGGGACTAAGGAATCAACCACCAGTGTAATTGTGGCAGAAGAGACAAAGAGGAGGAACTGCCTGTCTATGAGGCAGAAGCTGAAGTTTGTTGACCAGAGGTCTTTTATCAGTAATCCAAGTAACTTTTTAATACCATCTGATATTTATGTAACAAACACATGCATAGAAAGAGAGAGAGAAATATGCCAATACAGATCCTGTTTCAATTTTGTAAAAGGCTACCAAGTGCTGAGGGTTAAATTATTTTCTAGCCCCCGTCTTTGGGAAGCACTTTGGTATTCAAAATCATTGTGAGTGCCACCTTAGAGATTTTTGAGGACTGGCATTTGTAATAACTTTTATGCATTTAGTAGCATTGTTCATTGATTAGCAGAGTATAGTGTGAGACTGTTTCTCAGATGTGTGTTGTGATTGTGACTTTGCACTGTTAAAAGAGATTAGGTTTCCATGTCCCCATGTTCTTGGATGCAGTACAAAACTTCAGTTTTGCATACAGACTGTTAGAGGGGATTTCAGGCTGGCACTATCATGTGCTTATGAATGTATGTTGTTAGAAAAAAACTACAAGAAATCTAATGCCCTGAAAAATAAGAGTTGGATTAGAAAGATTGCCTTCATTGAACATACATAAAAATTCTAGATATGAGAACAGCTGTTGCTCATGAACATGAAACTTAGCTAACAAGTTCTCAAACCAGATTTCATCAATAATATTGTTGTCATTGAAGGCAAAAACATTACTTCTTCCAAAGGACAAGCGACCACTGGTACATGATATAAGAGAGCAAGTCATTAATAGATTCAGC
Source organism: Octopus sinensis (assembly GCF_006345805.1). NCBI lineage: Eukaryota > Metazoa > Mollusca > Cephalopoda > Octopoda > Octopodidae > Octopus > Octopus sinensis. The sequence continues at coordinate 57,740,555 of NC_043000.1, read as the reverse complement.
TCTGCAAAAACTATTTCATTGGTCTCTGGGGAGGGGAAACGATTCAGGGGGATGATGAAGATGCTTGCTTACTACCAACTCTATCACTTTTGAGATGTTAAAAAGAAAGAGCAATAAAGCCATAGCTGGTAGAGCCAAAAAGGTTGCTCTGCTTGAAAATAAAACAATCCATAGCATGTTTCCATAGACTCTGAAGTGAGAGAATACTTCAGGTTTGGTAAGGATAAAATCTCAAGCTTACTCTGGGGGTGGGATAATGGAAGGCATATTGTCAGGTCCTCTTCTCTTTTAGAATTGGTGTAACTGAAGCAATTTCCACACTTGATAGCTCTGCATACATAGTGGAGAGACAAATGAAGTGAAGGAGTATTTGAGAAGAGTTAAACATGCCAAAGTAAGACAATGAAAGTGGTACACAGATTGAAATGTGAAGAGGTAAAGGAGAAGAAAAAATATTAAACCATAGCAAAAATTGTGACATCACTGTGTCTTTAATTATCTCAATCTCATATTTCCTCCCTCTCTCTCTTTCTCTTTTTTCTCTCTCACTCTCTTTCCCTATCTCTCTCCTCCATTTGAAGTGTTTTTGAATTGCATCTAACTATATAAAATAATGGCATCTTCAGTGAGAAAGTATCATTTTCCTACAAGAACAGAAAGAAATGCTAAGATTTGTAAATAAGAATGCATATATTTACATATTTGTATGTGATCATGTATGTATAAATATGTATATATATATGTGTATGTGATCATGTATGTATATATATATATATATATATGTGTGTGTGTGTGTGTGTGTGTGTGTGTTTATATATATGTATGTATATTTATATAGATAGGTAGATATATATTTGTATGTATATATATATATATATATATATATATATATATAATATATATATATATATACATATCATTTGTAGAAAACATAAATCTAAAAGAAGCAGCACACTGTAAGATGTAGAGCAGTATATATTAAAAATGGGGAAGGCCGCTTAATGGGCTTACCTTAGGTTTCCCGTCCATAAAGGGTTTAGCTTTATGGCATATCGTCAGATCCCAAAACCTGTTAGCCCATAACCTCTTCAAAATATGGAGCAGGGAAATGCCTCACTACTCGAAGGTAAATAATTGGGGATTATCTCCCTTTGCTATTGGCTATTGACTTCAGGCTGTGTCACCATCTTGTGGGCTCCATATAGCTTTTTGGAGCCCACAAGATGGTTGCTCAGCCGGAAGTCAATAGCAAAGGGAGATAATCCCCAATTGTTTACCTTTGAGTAGTGAGGCATTTTCCCTCTATATTTTGAAGAGGTCATGGGCCATCAGGTTTTGGGATCTGATGATACACCATAAAGCTGAACCCTTTATGGATGCGAAACCTAAGGTAATCCCATAAACCACCCTTCCTATTTTTAATATATATATGTATGTATATTTATGTGTGTGTGTATGTATTTCATTGGTGATAATGGGCATGTACAAGCATGGGATGGTCAGCAAATAGCACTAAGAGAGACCAGACCCTAAAACTGCGACTCCTTCTTCAGGGTGAGGCAATCCAGAAGTAGAAAAGTCAGCTAAAACAGTTAAACTCAAGCATATATTGAAGAAGAATTACAGACAAACAGTAATAGGTGTAAGGGATATATTTTTATGAAAAGTTGCATATAGAATTTACATTATGTAAGCAAGTCTTAACTTTTCAGCTGTTTCAAATAATCTAGGAATGGTTTATATACAAGTGCAATACTGATGCAGTATTACTCATAACAGTAAAGAGTGTATCAATGAGCATGAAATTTGGTGGCTGAGCATCTCTGTGTGACACACTCACAAGATTTTCTTTAGAAGACAAAGAACGCATCTTCTGAAGGAAATGTGAATCTGTTGCATTGAGATACTCAACCATTAAGACTGAAGTGACAGCATCAGAATATGCTTGGTTATATGAGAGTCATACATGGACTTTATAGAATGTCTACAATTCTAGCCCTAAAAGGTGAGGGTAAGGGGAAAATCTTTAGGATACAGTTTCCGCAGTGTTATACAGGTAGTGTGATTGGCCATATGTAATCATCACACGTGCACCTATACTCTGTATGTGTATGTGAGAGAGAGAGCATATGTGAATGGATCTCTGTCACTTTTGACAATGTGTATTTCTGTTGATTGATCAATTCACCCACTTGTATCCATAGGGTGAGTGTTTCACAGAGACTTGTACCCTAAATGTAATCTTTAGACAGAAACACCATGACCCAGCGTGTGTGTGGCAAAGTTGGCACCTTTGAATTACAGGTAGTAAGGGTTACAGATATGGTTGCTTGGTGAAAAAATTTACTTTGTAGTTATGAGATACTGGGTTTGATCTTACTGCATAACATCTTAGACAAGTTTCTTTTACCTAAGCCTCAAGTCAGTCTATGTCTTGAAAGCAAAACAGAACTCTAAGGAAATCCATTGGATGGACTGTATTTGTATCTCAAAGAACAAGTCATGTGGCACAATATGTCATACTGAATTTACCTGAAAGTACATGTGGCTGTGAAATACTCAGCCACTTAACAGTGTAATTCAATGACTTTGTAGTTGAGTTGATCAATCAAGTTATAGACTCACTGGGGTTGATTTGTTTGACTAAAACCTTCAAGTCGATGCCCCATGGCAGCATGGCCACAATCTAATGACTGAAGCAATTAAGAGTAAGAGATCCATGCATTTTATATTTGTGTGTCTGTGTTTGTATGTAGGCACTTGCTAATGGTCCTGCTGGCCATTTAATAATCTTTTCTACAAGAGACACAAAGGCCTGAAATTTTGGGGGAGGGGAATAGTTGCTTAAATTGCCTCCACCCCACTTGACTGGTACTTATTTCATAGACCCCAAAAGGATGAAACGCAAAGTCAAACTTGGTGGCATTTGAACTCAGAACGTAATACCAGAAGGGATGCTGCTAAGCATTCTGTCCTGCACAGTAATAATCCTGCCAGTTTACCATTTACTTATACCTTCTTCATTCAACTGATAATTCAAGTATGCTCTTAGTAATCCTAAGAGTTTGTAGTGTTGTAAATCTGAAACAATCCTTGTGATTCATTCATCATTAGATTTTTCATGGTAACACTGTCTTTTATTCTTCAGGAAACTGCTCCTTCATTCCACAACTTCCTTCCAGTCTCAATAAGCTCTTTACATTATTTTTACTTATTCAAACCTTAGAATCTGAATCTGATTTATTAACAAACCCACTAAATTTACTATAACTAAATAAAGGAAAAGAATTATCTGCTGGACTTCTCTAGCATTATGAAATCAAAGATGGCAAAGGTGTTACAATCAAAATGAGTTATGTGAAGTAAATGGAAAATATACAGAGGTTTATTGTTGATAGATTAGAGTGTTATATAAAAGGAATTTATTAATTCTAAGATCCATGAATCATATTTTGGTGTAGATATTACAGATTAATATGGTGAAACAGATACAACTGTTTGAATAAAGAAATTAATCTTAGATAAACAGTTTAAGATGAAGTTACAAAAGTAAGAAATTACTTTTTCTTTAACTTAACTTATGGTTTTATATAACTTATAGAATAGTTATATCTTTGTGTGTGTGTCAGTGTGATGGTAATGTACAATTTATTAATCAAAGAAAATATAATAAACTAAAGCACTATATAGACTGGTTTATTTAAATCTGGATTTCTAGCATTTTAAGGATTCTCAAAGTTTTAAAGAAGGTTGTTTCACAGGAGACTCTTGTAAGCTGTTAAATGTGGAGAAAATGCTCAGAATCCTAATGAAGAGAACTGATGAGCAATGTTAAAAGAATAAAGAATTCTTTTATTGAGATTAAGTGTCAGCTACATGGGTTTAGAACAGCCATTACTGTTGACCACAATTAATACTATTTACAAATAATACTATGTATCAGGGATCAGTAGTCAGATTTATAAAAGAATCCATAGCTTCAGTTCTGGGCATACTATGTTTCAACCTGGTTTTGGACAATCATTACAACCTATCATACAAATTTTAGTTGTGTCTGATCCCAAGTGTTAGTTTGATCCCGTATTCTACTTGTTATCAAGTCTTTCTTTGCATACCCACAGATTTTTCAAGGATAAACTGCTGAAGGGTTAAGAAGGTTGACTTTATCAATGTTGGATAGCTGCAATATAAATTTATTTAAGCGTCTCTGCTACATAGCATAGACCTTTGGTCAAGAGAATTTATGTTGACAATAATTTTAATGACTGTGTTTATTTGGGTCAGATAAGAAAAAACTGTGTCCTTTCCAAATTTAACTCACTTCAAGAGCAACATGTATAAAAATGTCTATGTTAAAATGTTCATATTTAAACTAAAATTTCATTACAAACATGAATGATAATATGAAATTCCAACATATGATGTTACAAATAGAAAAAAAAGAAAATTAGACGTATCTCCTTTGACCATTATGCCATAATTAACCTAGTTGTTGCAGGATAATTCAATGCAGAGGGATCCAAAGTCTGTGAGATAGCTGTCCAATTGGAGAGGGTGGTGTTCTCCAATTTGCCAGAAGAAAATGCTAACATATGAACAAATTTCTTTTAACGAACTGGAGGACACTATCCTCTTTGGATTAAGCAGCTGTCTTGGACCCCTCCTCAGTGAATAATTCTACAATTAAGGTTAATTATGGCTTCATGGTCAAAGAGAACATAAATCTAATTTTCTTTTCTTTTTCTGTTTTTATTCACCCTTCCATCTACATTTTTTCTCCTGATTTCTCTTGTACCAGCATCCTGATTTGAAAATTGAATAGACCATATGTTCAGAGCCCAAAGATTGCTTGGAGACATAAGGCATGTTATAAAAATCTGTCTAGGCCTGATATATATATATCATAAATCTGCTTCATCAGAACTGATCTGAGACTAAGCAATAATAACCTATTAGAAATATAGTCATGAAAAGGTTAAATAGTTTCTGGTTTCTTAGTTGTTTTGCAGGGTTTATGTGTATATGGTGTGGCAAAATTGTTTTGAAGTAACATTTTTAACATTTTGTTAAATAATAAAATAATAATTATTATTTTTAAGTTACTCAACTTGGCAATCATTTGTGATTTGATGAATAATTAATCATCATGACATATAGCTAATTAGATTGATTTATAATTTCCTGATGAACTTTTGAGGCAGCAAGTAGATCACAAAGTGTAATTTTCAAGAGACATAGTGGAAAAGAGCTGAAAGTGATATTTAGCTGATATGAATAATAAACATAATGGCATGCAGAGCTTAATGATCCAGTGAATTGGAGTTGAGAACAAAATCAGTTTGTTGATACTCCCTGAGGCAGTGCTTCCTACAATGTCTGTCTCATGCTCTACTGCCTTCTACGACAGACTTTACTCTATATATTGACACTATTATAAAGACTCAGCCATTTTTATAGCAGTGTCAATAAGGTGGTGTTGAATTCTATTTGCCACACAGTGCAGCATCATATGTAATAAAAAGATGAGACTAGGTCAGCCAATTGTTCCAAAGAGGTCATTTTAATTGTGTTCACTGGAGAAATGTTAAAATAAAAACCTATTCAACATAATATTATTCCCATCATAAAGAATTTACTTTAAATACATTGATCAATATAATTGCTATTAACAAATACCAAAGATCTAACATATGTAAACTATTGATTTCTTCCAGTCTCATCATTATTCCAACTGAAATGTTTCTATGAAAACCTTCTCTCATTTAAAATGTGTCTGTAGAAACATCCAGATTGTGGTATATAGTTCTAATGAAAATTATGTACTCTTCATAATACATATAATAAGAAATTCTAAAACTTCATCAAAGGAACATTATTTTTATCACTGATAATACACCTCAAAAATAAATACAAACCTTGACTTAATTCATTTTCAATTGCTGAAAAAACATATGAAACTTTAACTAAATCTGTGTTCTAGAAATATAAAGAATAAATTGAACTTTATAAATGTATATTACCAGTTCATTCCACAATAAACATCTAAATAGAGATGTTTTATTATAGGCTTCCTATTGAGTTAGACTATAAAATAAAAGAGAAAAGATGTAAAAACATTCATTGCTTTCTCTCTTTTTTTCTTTTTAAGTACTTCATGAATCTTTTCTGGTTTATGACAGAACATTTTGGTTTATAGAAATAATTATCTATGGTTTATATATCATCAGAGATATTTGATGATTGTAAATATTTGTTTCTTGGTTGTTCCCTTCTAGTAATTTTGTTTTGCATGTTAATATATTAGAAATAACATCAACCGTTTGTGAAACAGCTTGAAATATGGTTAAAGACTGATACTGCATAAGGGTCACTGGGTTTAAATCAAATAGAGAGCTGAAAAGAAAATATGTTGAAAGAGTTGAAAGCTTGGAACATCTGGAGAAATAATACAGCTATCTTACAGTGGTCCATTAGGAAAAAGTAAATAGTAGTCTTGACAAATCAATATTGTTGTCCCATTATTGTCAACATGCACAGAAATAACAGAAGACAGATGGCAATGAGTTGAATTATTTATTTTGAAGAAACATTCTAAAATAATTATTTATTATTACATTTACCAGTGAGAGAGCAAGGAAATCTTGCAAACAAAGCACCATCATTGTTATTTCCCAGACAATAAGTAAGATTCACTATACACATCACGAAAGCTAAATACCATTTTTAGTGCCATTCACAAGAGAAAAGAAACCTGTTACTACCTGTCAGGAAATGCCAACATAAAGTCTGATAGGCTGATTATGTAGGATGTTTTAACTAGTACATACCCATAGACATACAGATACATATGTGGTACATTAACATACTCATCCATACATACATACTACATCATTTAGATAGATGGATACATAGATACACATACACACTTAATGCTATGCATCAACATATACCAACACATTGCATCTCTCCCTCTCTCTCTCTCTCTCTCCAAGTGCAAACTTAACAGATCATTGTCTTTTGCAAATTATTGCTGCTACTATAATATTTATTTACCACTACTTACAAAGGGTAAATGACTATGGAATTTCTCAGTTCTCAAGCACATTTTGCAACATAACATTTCCAATATAAGTCAGATAATATTGCCTGATTGTTTCCTCTGCAGTCTCTTTTCCTGGATCTTGCAATCATCATCTCTTATGTTTGTCTCTCTTTGTTTATAGATCCCTGAACCATAAGACAGAAATAACTTCTACCTTACACATTTACGCATTCTACAGATAAACATGCACACGCACACACATTTAAACTTATGCAAATTCCTAAAGATATTGGGTTCATCAGGAATAAGTTTTTTTTTTCTTCTGCACTACAAAGGTAGAATGCTCTTCAGTATTAACTACTTCTGAAGCAGCAAGCTGGCAGAATCGTTACCACAACAGAAAAAATGCTTAGCAGCATTTCTTCCGACTTTACATCCTGAGTTGAAACGCTGCCAAGATTGATAAAATATGTACCAGTTGAGCATTGAGATCAATGTTATCAACACACACATTGCCCCACAATACCTGCTTTGTGCCAAAATTTGAAAGCAATATTAACTCCTTCTTCTTCAGCAAGTAAGTCTGTAACTGTGGTCTGACTATTGAAACACACTCCTATATTGCACTGTCAAGAAGGAAGTGGACTTGAACTTTTGGTACTCATTTCTTAGAATAAATTTCACATATTTACAAGTATTTACACATACATGTTATGTATGCTTATATGTGTGTATGTGTGTGTGTTATTTTAATATATATATTTATATATATATATATATATGTGTGTGTGTGTGTGTGTGTGTGTATGTATTATATATATGTGTGTGTGTATGTGTGTATATATATATGTATATATATTTATGTATGTATATATATGTATATATATTTATGTATGTATATATATATATATATATAATATATATATATATATATATATATATATATATATATGTTCAGTTTACAAGGAAAAATCCAAAGGAACACTTACAAGATAGCTAAATATCACATAAGCACCTAAGGAATTAGTAATCATACTTGCATGGGAATTAATTACGGGGAGAAGGGAGATGAGTTTTGGAGACATAAGAATTATGGAAAATGGAGAAAACACTCAAGATGTTATTTTAATCATTTATATCCCCATATCACTGACATATGTTTCGATAGATGCATTAAAATAAATCAATCTCATCAGGGAGGATATAATCAACAGTGCTCATCAATAAGTCATTTTTACATCTGTAAAATGACTTATTGATGAATACTGTTGTTTATATCCTCTCTGATGAGATTGAAGCATTTTTCCACATTATTCTTCCTCTAGGATTTATTTTAATGCATCTATCAAAACATATGTCAGTGATATGGTGATATAAATGATTTAAATAACATCTTGAGCATGTCTCCATTTTCCATTATTCTCATCTATCTATCTATCTATCTATCTATCTATCTATCTATCTATCTATCTATCTATCTATCTATCTATCTAAGTATATATATATATATATATATATATATATATATATATATATATATATATAACCAGAAATGGCTTTCATGAAGGTAGCATTAATTTTCTTAAGTCATTCAATTTGCCTTAATTGATCAATGGACCAATTGAGTAAACCTATCAGTAATGTACCTATAATGACTACTGGAAACAGCTGTAAGCCAAATTTGCTCCAATAAAGGAAAAATATGTAATGACCATTATTTTTAACTTGTGTGTGTGTGTGTGTGTGTGTGTGTGTGATGGACTCTCCCATCAAAGACAATGTATGAGTGCATGTGCAAAATAAAAAATATAAAATGGCAACAATTTACCCATTGCACCCTGTATATATACACATATATACATATATATAATTATATGCACATACATACATACTCATATATATACATACACACATATATATATATATATATATTATATATATATATATATATATATCACTTTAGATGTCTCCTACCTGTTTTCTATACTGTGTCAATTGAATGAATTATTTGTTGATGTTTTTGTTGTCACGGTTGCAGATGACCACCATGATGCGTAACCAGTCACCGGCAATCAATGAAAATGATGTCCGCATGAGGAGCAATCGGCCCAGCAAAGATAACAAAGAGAGCAAAGAGACAAAAGACCAACCAGTCCAGCAACAGACACCTCAGAATGAATCGCCCGAAGAAGCTGTTAGTCCAACAAGTTCCCCAACCCATACACGAGAAAGACGATTTTCAACAACATGCTGCTTCTGCTGGTGCTGTACACCTCCATGTTTCTCCAAGTAAGTAGAATTCTTACATCTTCAGATTGGTTGGTGAGGTGAGAGAGAGAGAGAGAGAGAGAGAGAGAGAGAGATGGTTCTTTCTTATCCCTACCGATGTTACTATTAACAGCACCCACACCATCACTAACAATACTCACAACCCAACCAATAATAATACAACTACCATCAGAGAGCCATTATATAAAGTATTGGACTCACTAGAAATAGCAGTGAAATCTCCCTCATACCACACTGTGCCCTCTTAAAGTCGAACATGTCACTTGATGAGGTTCTGGGTTCCCTGTACATAGAAAAGACAAGATGGTCATGGCTGGAATACCTTTGGTCATAGATCTATTTATTCAATGAGAGCTGACTTGAGGCTCAAACACGACAACAATAACACAAAATCTATCTTCTGTAGCAGTTGGCGGTGGTGGCAAAGGCGGTGGCAGTGGTGGTGAGTGGGAAAGGTGTTAGGAATGTGGTCTAGGTGCCAAAGGGAAGGCAGCCCAAAAAAGCTTGGGAATCACTGTTCTAGAGCAACAACACCAACAGTGTAAAGCCATATCACTTTAAAAACAACAGTTCTTGCCCATTCATATCCATCATTGTCATCATTTAGAATTTAAACCAGCCATATCCAGCCCAAATATTCTGCCTGTTTTATGTTCAAACTGACCAGATCTGGCCTCTCATACGTATTCTGCAATATTATTCTAGAGATGAATAATCATGTTATCGAAATCTCAAAGTTATAAGGTAATGCATGACTAATCCAAATCGATGTGAATAAATAAGCATTACATTTGGCAGAGTAATATGAAGGCTAAAGGATTACTGTTTGTTTTTCCATACTGGCATGGGTTGGATGGTTTAAGAGTAGCTCACAAGTCAGAAAGCCGTACTAAACTCTACAGTTCTGCTCACCCACAGTTTTGCTTATTATCATCATCATCATCATTTAACGTCCACTTTCCATGCTAGCATGGGTTGGACGATTTGACTGAGGGCTGGCGAACCAGATGGCTGCACCAGGCTCCAATCTTGATCTAGCTGAGTTTCTACAGCTGGATGCCCTTCCTAACGCCAACTACTCTGAGAGTGTAGTGGGTGCTTTTACATGCCACCGGCATGGGGGCCAGTCAGGCAGTACTGGCAACGACCTTGCTCAAATCTTGTTACGCATGCCACCAGCACAGGTGCCAGTAAGGCGACGCTGGTAACGATCACGCTCGAACGGTGCCTTTTATGTGCCACCAGCACGGAAGCCAGTTAGCTGCTCTGGCAACGATCACGCTCAGATGGTGCTCTTAGCACCCAACTAGCACAGGGCACAAGTGCCAGTAAGGTGACGCTGGTAATGATCACACTTGAATGGTGCCTTTTATGTGCCACTGGCACGGAAGCCAGTTAGCCGCTCTGTCAACGGTCACACTCGTATGGTGCTCTTTGCATCCCGCTAGCACGGATGCCAGTCATTGAATTTGATTTCAATTTCACTTGCCTCAACAGGTCTTCTAGTACTTAAATGGGTGAGTGCTTGGATAAGTGAGCTGCTGTAGGCATTGCATGATTCAAGTCAAGGCAGCCTCTACAGATTCATTTAACCTACAAGAAGTAACCCTCAAATATCTCTCATAGTATACTCAACCATCTTTAAAAAAAAAATGGAAGAATGTCATCATCATCGTCATTGTCATCATTTAACATCCATGTTTACTTGGATGGTGTGACAAGAGCTGGCCAGCTGGAGTGCTGCCCAGGCTCCGTGTCTGTTTTGGTATGGTTTCTTCAGCTTGATGTCCTTTATAATACCAACCTCTTCACAGAATGTACTGGGTGCTTTTATGCAGCACCAGCATGGATACTTTTACACGGTACCAGCATGGTTGCTTTTTATATGACACTGGCACCCATGAGCCTACAAGATTAGGAACACTCAGCCGAAGATTGATGTAGGGAATAGACATGTCTAGAATGCTTTTGATCAAAAGTCTGCTCCTTTTGGGGCTAATTTGCAAGAGTGCAGTAGGGGTAAATAGCAACAGAAGAACAACAACATAATAACAACACTCAACAGCAAAAGCACAGCCAACACTAACAACAGCAGTGCAACCACTATTAACAACAGCACCACTACCAATACTATCAGTATCAATAGGAGGGACCCAATACACGTTCACTCAGCCAACTAGAAAAAACAACGCAAATCCTTCCTACCTTAAGTAAGAGAAGGACACATTAGATAATGTCATGCCACATACCCCTAACAAGATGGTTCATCACATCTGAAATGTCTTTGATCATAGGCGAACAGGATCAGGGCTAATGTGGAGTTAAACAACAACACCAACATCAGAAGAGGATGCCTTTATGCACCTGCTTGACCTGCAAAAGATAATAGCCAAATCTTCAAATCACATTTTATGACTTTTTTTAAAAAAGGCACACATGCATAATGTAGCCCAAGATACATTTGTGCCTAAGAATGAGATGGTATAGTCACTGCTAGAGCTCCTTTGAACTTAGGTGTGCTTGCTTAGGACTTCTTTAAGGCTAAACCGTATCACTGTCACCACCAATACAAACACTACTAGCAGTATTTTGTCCATTTTTATGTTCTGATTTCAAATTCCACTAGGGTCGACTTTGCCTTTCATCCTTTCAGGGTCGATAAAATAAGTACTAGTTGAACACTGAGGTTGATGTAATTGACTTACCCTGTCCCCCAACATTGCTGGCCATTATTATCACCAGTAAACACAAACACCATCACAATCAATAAGAACAATACCAGCATTACTAGTAACACCATCACCTACACTACCAGTCACAACATTACTTAGACTACTAGGAATAGCATCATAGCATCAGCATCATATATACTGTCATCATTAGAGATATCAAAACTGCCATTGTCACTAATGATGACCCCACTGTCACCATTACCCCACCAACACTACCACTGCCACCTGTAACAAAACCAGCATCCTCACTAGGATCTGCAATACCAACACCACCATGAAGACTGTCTCCACCTTCATCAGTATGAAACTTCCATTACCACCAGTAACAAAACCACCACCACCACCAGTATCAACTACACCACAACCACCAGTATCAACTACACCACAACCACCATCGCCATAATTAACAATAACCTTTATTTTCTCTTTGTATATGTAAGCCCAATCTCACTGACCAGCTTCTTTAATGTTGACTTATTTGATAAAAAAAAAATTGAAATGCTACAAAAAAAATTTTTTAAATAAAACTCTACTTCGAAGACCATTGGTCATTTGTTCTCATAACAACTTCATTGACTCTTGGTTCTTGTCTAACACACCATATTTCCTGCTTCTACACTAATAATGGTTAGTTTTATACTTTTGCCTGGACAACTGAAACATTTCTGCATAAGTTTAAAATTTGTAACACACACATTATTCCTGCAAATATACACAAATACATGATCTCACAGACACACACACACACGCACACACAGAGGATCATACTCACAGACATGTACACACACCTGTCCACATGCATTCATGTACAGAAACACACATACATGCATGTGCACTCACACATACACACATACTTGCTCTCACAAACATCCAGACATTCTGTGTTTGTTAAACTGTATATATATATATATATATATATAATAATAATAATAATAATAATAATGAAATTATTGTATATAGTGCTCAGGTGCACCACAACTTGTCAGAAAGTGTGTATAAAGTATATGCAGTAATGTACAAATGTCTGGAAAGTGAACAATGTATGAGTCAGATACATGCTTGTGTGTGTATGGAGGGGAGAAAATCAGGTGTAGTGTAGTATATATATATGTATATATATTTGGTGAAAATTCATTAACTGAAATTTATTATAATTCTGGAGATGTACTTGCATAGCAAGTGACCTGATCTGAGATAGTGTACTGGAACAAAAACAATTGCAGCATGGAAGGTGTTTATAAGCCATTTAAAAACACACAAAAGCCGTTAGATTCACTTCAACATTTAAATTTAATTTGCCAAAATATTTTTGTCGCTTTGAGACCAGGACCTGTTCACTGACAAAATTCTGTGCTGCATATGAGAAAGTAACAGTTAGTTCATGATATGTACGTACATACATACATACATATGTGTACATACATACATACGTATGTATGTATGTATGTATGTACATACGTAAGTATGTATGTATGCATACATGCAATTCTGTTCCTGCAGTACTATGATATAGTTTGGTGCTAATTTGTTGAAGATTTAAATATACATTTGTTTCTGTCTATCATTATCATCATCACCATCATCAACAACATTACATGATGATGATGATGATGATGATGATGATGATGATGATGGGCAGAAACAAAGATTGTAATATTTATACCAGAGCAATAGGTTCAGCACTGTAGCACAATGTACATCCATGGAATTTTTGAAGGATGCAGTGTCCTGACAGCTAACAACTGATGCAGGTAGCTAATTCCATGCTTCAAGAATTCTGAGTATGAGAAAAAGAAGATTATAGAATACTTGTGCTAGAGCAGTTGGTTCAGTACTGTAGCACAGTGACACACCCTATGATGATAATTATGAACCATATAGATCTGCTCAATCTAGGCTGACTTAGAACTCAGTTACAACACAGAGACATAGCCTTAGCAGTAACTGCTTAGCATTCATTATTATCTTGCTTTCTAGATTGCTAAGTCATGAATTCTCTCCCAAAACATAAGGCTTTCAGAGAATATTTAGAGCTGGACAAATAAAAGTCCATAATATCAAATTGGGTGAATCTGCAGAAGGATTGATTTGCAATGTTGTGGAATCATTTAATAATAGCAATATGTAGTTCCATTGTTCCTGCAATTCACCCAATTATATACTGTGAACTTTTTATACCTTCATTTTCCCCTTATTTTCTTCCTGTTAATTATACTTCTAGTTGTGTCTCTATGAATGCAACCTCTTTTTAGAAAAATAATTGTATCCTGGTATTATCTATCTATCTATCTATCTATATATATATATATATATATATATATATATATATATATATATATATATATATATAATATATATATATATATTATATATATATATATTGATAAAAATGGCAAGACAACAAAAGAAGAAAGAGACCTCGATATTATGTAAATAGAGGAATTTATCTGGAAATGTAATATGTGACAATTATTCGGTAGCCATGATAGAACTCTGAGTTTCAGATGCCAAGGTGGAAATCCACGCCGCCATCTCTTCAGTTGGATTTCCACCTCAGCGTCCAAAAATCGGAGTTTTATCATGGCTACTGAATAATTGTCATATATTACATTTACAGATATATATATATACACAGACCAGACAGATACCTGAAATCCAGTTAATTGGTATGTTTCATTAATGTATGTATATAGTTAAGCATGAGTGTAAATTTATGTGTATATATGTGTGTGCGTGTGTGTGTGTGCATGTGTGAGTACACACACATATACACATACATAAATATATGCATAGAATATAAACAATATATACATATATAGGAACATATGAACTTTTTAAGATTTTGCTTATAAAACATTCTTGACTATTAATCACCCTAATACTTGTTTCCACTTTGATTTCCAGTTCAGAAATTCACAAAGTTGTATTAAACGATCAAATTACATTTCGTAACACAATAACTCAGTCTAGTTGTCTTTCAGAGAAAAATCATCCAGAATTTGTTAGCTCTAACAAAGGCAACTTTGAAGGTTTACTAAGGTTTCATTTGCCCATTTCATTAGAGTTAATCAATTAAGTTGTTTCCTACCTTTTCCCCACCCTGTATCTCTCTTTGTTTGCCTCTTCCATCTCTTTCTCTCACCTAATATTGCACCAAAAGAGACAGGATAAACTGATAAACTGATTGCTACTTGCTCTCTTCCTCTTCGTCTTTTTCACCAAGACAATATTTCTCTCTAAATCAATAAGCACTTGTCACATTTAGATTCTATCTAGTATTGCAATTGGTAAATAGATCATTCTGGGACTTTCTTTTGATTCCCATTAAAATCTCCTATTAACACTTAATTCATTAAAAATAAAAGCATCACAGCATATCTGATCATCAGAACACAACTTAAGGACAGCTACAATGTTTTTGTAATAATAATAAATAATAATGATAATAATGAAATTATTGTATACAGTGCTCAGGTGCACCACAACTTGTCAAAAAGTGTGTATAAAGTATATGCAGTAATGTACAAATGTCTGGAAAGTGAACAGTGTATGAGTCAGATACATGCTTGTGTGTGTATGGAGGGGAGAAAATCAGGTGTAGTGTTGGCGAATCTCAGGAAGCATGGAAGTTTTGAAGGATGCAGTGCTCTGACAACTAACAACTGATGCCAGCAGTTTGTTCTATACTTCAGCAATTCATAGCGTGAAAAAATGTTTCCAAAAGTCATGGGAGCTGTGCTGTTTTCTGACTTTGTAAACATGTCCACGGGTGTTAGACAGGTGGATTTTGAAAAGGTGCTCAAAGTTATTGTTTGTAAAATTGTTAATAATTTTATGGGTGTCAGCCAAGTCAGCTGCCAGACGTTGGAGTTTCAATGTATCCATGCCCAGGGAAGTAAGGCATTCACAATATGGCAAATGCCTGATGGAGGGTATTCTCTTGGTTGCACGTTGCTGAACGGCTTTCAGACGATTAATATCCTGGGCAAGATAGGGGTTCCAGACCAGTGATGCAAATTCCAGGTGAGGTCGCACCATAGCTATGTAAAGCCGCTGATAGATAGCCGGAGAGTGGCTCACAAAGGACTTGGTGAGTGATGCCAAGACACCTTCAGCCTTCATGGCAATTTTAGCAATGTGTTTTGTCCAACGCAAATCGCTGTCGATAATAATGCCCAGGTCACGTTCACAAGAAGACTTTTTGAGATTAGTGTTGTGGAGGTAGTAAGTAGACGCTGGGTTTTTCTTCCCAAAATGCATGGTGGTACATTTGTCCACAGCCAGCTTGAGTTGCCAGTCTATGATCCACTGCTGCATTGTGTCCAGGTCTGCTTGCAATAGAGATCTAGTGTACAGGATCTGTCCTCTTTATTTCGAGGTACAGCTTGATATCTACTGACATCACACTGATCTCACTTTCCCAATCTAATCTGTTAAACACTGATAACACAAAATATTAATATCTAAATAAGCAATTATTAACATATGCATATATATATGTGTGTGTGTGTGTGTGTGTATACAAAGAGAGAGAAAGAGAGAGTTGTGGCATTTCCTGCCTGGATGTAAGTCATGCAATACATACCTAAGATCATCATAAGTATCTTTTAACCTCCAACAATATATATATATATATATATATATATATATATATATATGAACAAATGCAAATAGTAAATCCACTTTTAATATAATTCATTCAATTTTTATGAGAGACACAAGGAAAGAGAATGCAAACATGCTATATATATATATATATATATATATATCACACAATCATAGAGTTTTGATTTTTTTGTAAATTGCATTCTCTGGCTTAAGTACTAAGAATTGCATGCGATATATAGATAGATATATAATTATATAGCTACACAATTACATATGTATCTATATACACAAATACATGCACATACAAATCATCATCACCCTTATCATTTGACATCTGCTTTTATTACTGGCATGGGTTATATGGTTTGATTGGAACTGGCAAACCAGATAGCTGCACCAGGATCCAGTCTGACTATGTCCTAGTTTCTATAGCTGGATGCCCTTCCTAACACCAACTAGTCCGAGAGTGTAGTGGGTGCCTTTTTACGTGTCACCAGCACAGGTGCTTTTATGTGTTACCAGCAGTGGTGTTTTACATGTCACCAGCATGGGTGCTTTTACGTGTCACCGGCATGGATGCTGTTACCTCTCACCGGCACTGGCCACAGCTACAATTTCACTTGGCTTGATGCATCTTCTCAAGCCCAGCAAATCATCACTTGTCATCACCTCCATGAGACCTCACATTCAAAGGTCATGCTTCACCACCTAATTCCATGTCTTCTTGGGTCTACCTCTTCTACGGGTTCCCGCCACAGTTAGAGATCAGCGCTTCTTTATGCAGCTGTCCTCAGCCTTTGCATGTCCTCTGCAGTCACATCTCATGTTTGACTGCCATGTAGCATGACTGCTCGCACACTGGTATCATATAATCTGCCTTCCACTCTGAGGGAGAGGTCCTTTTTCCAACAAAGATAGAAGCTCCCTGAACTTTACCCAGCTGATTCTTATTCTAGTAGCTACACTCTCAGAGCATCTGGTGATGATGCTGGACTTTGTATTTTTTTCATAGCTCCCATGGTTACCAAGATAATCTGCTATAATAATACTCTTGTGTTTATGAATGAGAAAGGAAGGGGTGATGTCATACCTGGTAGTGGGATGATGAAAATTGTACGCTAAAAAATAAATCAAACAGCATTTCAACTCTGTGTGAATATATGTTTGTGAATGTGTGTGCATGTGTGTGTGTGCATGTGTGCATGCAATGGAAGTAAGATAGTTCATCTTTGTTTGCTTAATATTTGGGTTTAGTTTTTGATTTGGTTGAATATTGGTTGGTTTCTTTTTTTGTTGGTCAGTTATTTTTAGCAGTTTGACAGAAAAAAGTCATTCTAAAATTGTTTTTTAACATAAGCATGCCCAAACAAGTCGAATGCTTACACAGAGCAGGTTTTACAGCCACATCATCCAAACCGACTGGGTGAAACCAGGCTTAGCTTCTAGTGTGTGTATATATATATATTGATAGATAGATAGACAGACAGACAGACATATATAATGGTCATTACATATTTCTTTATTGTAGTAAATTTGACTTACACCTTCTTTGGTAGTCATAATAGGTTCATAAATTGATTGGTTTACTCAATCAGCCCATTGAACAGTTGAGAAAATTGAACAACCTAGAGAATTAATGCTACCATTGTCAGAGTCATTTGTTGTGTATGTGTGTGTGTGTGTGTGTGTTAAATATAGTTTATGTGTTGTATACATACATGTGTTAAAATGTATAGAGTAGGCTTTGTATGTGTAGGAAACTATGAAAATAAATCTATACCATGGTAGGTACATGAAGTTGTGCCAGCAAACCTGGGTGGAATTAGGCGACATTGAGTAAAATTAGGGGAAGAAATTGTTTGTCAGGTGATTAACTTTTTAGCATTCAGATTATTCTGTCAAATGCAACGCTTATATACTCACATTGTTTTTAATTAATCAAGCATTATCTTGTAGTTTCAATATTTCGATGATGATTGTTATTTTTAGAATGACACTGTAGGGTAGGTATGAGAGGCCAAATCTGGCTAGTTTGAATATAAAACAAGTAGAATATTTGGGCTGGATATGTGCAGTCTAAACGCTAAAGGGTTAAGCACATGATGTCTGTCACCCCCCCTCCCCAGCTTCTGATTTAGTCTACCCAACTTTACAAAATTATTTTGGAGATATGTGTAAAAATATCTACTCTTCACAGCATCATCTAAACGATGTCTAACCACCATTATCAGTTTTCTCATGTGTCCTTCTTATAATTAGTGTGTTTGTGAAGGCAATATTTTGTTATAGGCAATAGTGCTTGTAACAAACAGCTAGTGTGTTGGTAAAAGTAGCTGTGAATGGCTTCTCTGTCAGACCGACATATTTTCTTTCTTTTTCTTTTGTACAGTCTCTTAACACTGGTGATGTCGTGTAGGTTTCAGTACAGGAATTGTCTAGGGGTACATAACTCTGGATTTCTGTAGTTGCATTCTTTCCCTTTGGCTGTTGTTTTGTTCATTCCGATCGTTGCTCATAATCTTTCATTGTGAGAAGACACTTTTTAATTAATGTAAGTATTATACAGATTGGCTACGTGTATTATATAGCCTGATTCATTTGTTCCATTCCAGCATTAAAGAATGGATTTAAAAACATTGATGATGCTATTAGCATGTGTATATACATCCCTCCCACCACAAATATATATATATATATATATATACATACATACGTACATACATATTGATTTCAAATTTTGATTACATCAACCCCAGTTCTCAACTGGTACTTATTTTATCGATCCAAAAAGGAGGAAAGGCAAAGTTGACCTTGGCAGAATTTGAACTCAGAACATGAAATGTCACTAAGCATTTCACCCAGTGTGCTGATGATTCTGCCATTTCACCACCTTATATGATAAATATATATTATATATATTCTTTTCTCCTCTAGGCACAAGGTCCGAAATTTTGGGGGAGGGTGGGACAGTCGCTTAGATCGACCTCAGTACACAGCTGGTACATAATTTATCAACCTCAAAAGGATGAAAGACAAAGTCGACCTCAGTGGAACTGGAACTCAGAACATAAAGACAGATGAAATACCACTAAGCATCTCACCTGGCATGCTAACATTTCTGCCAGCTAACCACCTTATATATTATATATATTAACACACATGCATACATGTGCACAAATACATATACACACATTACCTTACACCACATGAATTAATAAATTGTCGTGGTAAGATATTTCTGTCTTACTGTGATGCAAATTTGGGATTATAACACCAAGAGAGAACATTCAAGTCTAATGACTAATAAATCATAGAAACAGGATTTCATCAGTTTTGATATAGTTCTAACCGCACAAGTCCTCTCAGACAAAGTATATAATAAGCAATATCCAGAATGAATTTTCTGGAGATGTAAATTTGGTGATTATTGTACATAATAAGGCATATCAATTATTTAATTCTACATAAGAAAGTAGTTAGAAATAGAAATATCAGTAATTTGGTTGCATCCTCCAGTTAACATGATTTTGATCACGTATTTGTGACCACACTTATTGTTACTTGTCCATAAGTCAACTCTGATAAAAAGTGAGAGATATTTAGCTGCTATTTCTAGCATGAGTGGTCAGTTCAAGGTTTTTTTTTTTTATTGGCTCATGTTATCTATGCATTTTGATTTAATTTATATTAATATGGATTTTAGAAGTGTTTATTGTCTCTTAATATTTATACCCATAAATATTGGTCTTGGTACATTAGTTTCAAACACATGCTAAAGAAACAAAAGTTAATTGAAAGTTACATATGTAAAATTAATGATGATTATTATATTGTTGTTTTGGCTCAGCTTAGCTCTGATAAAGAAGGTTTATAACCAAAGGCATTCCAGTTGTGTTGAAAACACTGATTTATTCTGGATATTGTGAATATTGACTGTCAAATAAATTATCACACTCACACGGGGAACTGTCTTGAAGGGTTTAGTCAAATAGATCAGCCCTAGTACTATTTTGTTGTATAAAAGTCTAGTACTTATTCTATCAGTCACTTTTGCTGAAGCACTGAGTTATGAGGACATAAACAAACCGGCATCTGTCATGTTAAGAGACAAACACACACATACACATGCACATATACACACAAACATGTGTGTGTGTGTGTTGTGTTTGTCTCCAAATACCAGTGCCTCTTTGAATTTTCATCTACTAAATCCACTCACAAGGTTTTGATCTGCCAGGGGTTATAGTAGAAGACATGTACCCAAGGTGTTACACAAAGGGACTGAACCCAGAACTTTGTAGTTGAGAAGCAAATTTCTTACCACAGAGCCACATCTGCACCTTTATATATATATACCATCATGATTGTTCGACCGTGGTCAGGACAATGGAATTTACCGTGCCACACCAGACCTCATGGTCCATCATAGCATTACAGAGGTCCTGTTGCTGGATGCCTGTATCCCTGGAGATTACATCAGGGTAGGAGAGTGTGCGCCCTCTGGTGTCACGAGCAGATAGCTTCCAGAGGAGATGAGTAGAAATTACCTTGTTTTCAGCTCTACAACAATGTCCAGCAAACTGGACTCTTCTACCTTTCACATGATACAGGTGGTAGTTTCCCATATATATATATATATATATATATATATATATATTTCACATAATGCATATATATGCATGTGTACATCTGCATAAGTATGAGTATAATGATGGTAGCACCTGATATTGTCATGTTTGTATACCAAAAAAGTCTTGAAATTTGTTTATATTCCAAGTAACATAGTTGTAAGCAATTAATTTCATAGTCTTTAATATTGTAGTGGCTCAGGTTGTTAAGTATTTTCCTATATTATTCTTGATCAGGTGCACACAGCCTCTCAGGCTCTGTATTTTTATTAATTATTCATACATAATAAATTACTCATTTATATATTGGGAAAAATATTTTAATCAATTTTACATTTTAAATCAGATTGAAATGCAGTTACAGTAGCTTATTGATTGGTGACAACTGAATAGCTGTATTGAATGGTTGACAGACAAATGTATAACAAAATTTTGTTCTTATTTATTTATTTATTTATTTTTGTCTTTGGCTAGTAAGTGTTATTTCTTCTTTACTTTTGTCTAGAAATCAAAGGAAATAACTTCTATTCCCTTTAAACTTTGGTTTTGTGACCTGGACATCAATGTTTTGAAACTGACCTATTTCCCTTTACATTTCAAACAGATTCAGTACTGAGTTGCTGAAGCAAAAATATCATTATAACAAATATTTTGCTCAATACCACAGATTTGCTTGTCAGTTGCTTGACTTTAACCACTTGAGCATGTCCCTTAGTGGCTGACAATATGTGCAACTCTGATCACGAGCCGGAGTAGTGAAGGAGCATCATAGCCATGTATTGAGAAGGATTCTTTTGGGTTTGAATAAATGTAACAATAGGAAAATCTAAAGGAAATATTAGCATTCTTCATAGTTTCTAAGAGTAAGCAAATAGGAAATACCAGTTGTTACCCAAGGACAAAAACTGCGTTATACAGAGCAATCAGCAACAAGGTCAGCAGTTCATATCCTGCCACTACTAACATTGTTTTATATTTATAGCCAACATCACATAAATTGTCAAGATCCTAGTGCACTCAGCTCTAAATTTACTGCATTGAAATGCAATTTATTTTATTGCTATGAGTAGTGGTTGCATTGTAAACAGCTAAATAATTCATTGGTTTGTATAGTAAAGTGCTAATTCTGTCTCCTGCATAAAATGTTACCCGTGCTAAAATGGTGTCCTAACCAAGAGGTGATTTGTATCTATTTAATGCCACAGAGACTAGAAATGAAGATAATGAATTATGGAAGTATGCAAACAACAGAACAGTTATAAGAAATATTTTCTTTATTATTATTAAATGAATGATAGTGTATTTAACCATTTAGCATTCAGATTATTCTACCAAATGTAATGCTTATTAATCCATGTCATTTTAAATTAATCATGCATTATCTCATAGCTTCAAAATTTTAATGATAGGATTGTATATCTTTAGAATGACACTGGCTAGTATGAGTATAAAACAGGTAGAATATTTGGGCTAAATATGGCTGGTTTAAATGCTAAAAGGGTTATTGAACGAAATACTAAGAACCTAGAATAAAATTGAATATGCAGTGAGAAAATGTATCATTTGATGACAAACATTATTTTATATAGAATATATAAGCCATAATTAGCCATTTAGCATTTGATCCAGCCATATCTGGCCCAAATATTCTCTCTGTTTTATGTTAAAACTGACCAGATCTAACCTCTTTGATGTATCCTACAATGCCATTCTAAAAATATGCAAACACACCACTGAAATTCCAGAGCTACAAGATAGTGCATTATTAATTCAAAACAATGTGACTAAATAAGCAATACATTTTTTTAAAAAACTCTAAATGCTAAGAACTCTAAATTTTTAATGATGCTTTCACTACATACTCTAATTTATAAATCCTAATCTATTATGAAAAGTACAGCTGATCTTAACTCAAACCACATTGAATTTGATATGATGGAATCATTACTTGTATGATTAACAGCCTCTCTCTCTCTCTCTCTCTCTCTCTCTCTTCTCTCTCTCTCTCTCTCTCTCTCTCTCTCATCTCTCTCTCTCTCTCTCTCTCTCACTCTCTCTCTCTCTCTCTCTCTCTCTCTCTCTCTCTCTCTCATCTCTCTCTCTCGCTCTCTCTCTCAGCTCTCTCTCTCTCTCTCTCTCATCTCTCTCTCTCTCTCTCAGCTCTCTCTCTCTCTCTCTCCTCTCTCTCTCTCTCCTCTCTCTCTCTCCTCTCTCTCTCTCCTCTCTCTCTCTCTCTCACTCTCTCTCTCTCTCTCTCTCTCTCTCTCTCTCATCTCTCTCTCTCTCTCATCCCTTTGAAATGTGCATCTCTGGCTCTTAGCTGCTACAATAGTTTCAGTATTTCTGTATATTTCCCCTAAAGCACAGGTCATTTAGTTAGGTGAATACTGAACAGAAGTGTACATTATTTATTTAGCTGTATAAATTGTTTAAACTTAGCTATATACGTATACCTTATCATTCATTAAATGCTATAGCAGACCTTGTGTTTTATTAAATTAATATTTTTAAGTAGTTTGCTACAAGTAATTAACTATAAAAATGAACACCCAGGTGCCTACTAATTAATTAGGATGCAGTCAACTTTCAATAGCTTATCCAGAGTTCTCAACTTTATTGTTATTTCTAAAATTGATTATTTTCATTAATTCCTCTCTTTGTAATTGCCAAAGAGCAATAATACACATGCTAGTTTTAAGCTTTTCTTCAAAGCCAATATAACTTTCACATTGGAAAGACTACATTGGTTACCTGGAAAAGACATGTATGTATATTCATATGTGTGTGTATGTATGTATGTATAATCATGCATGTGTGTGGCCTAGTGGTTAGGGTGTTGCACTCATCAACTAGCAATTGTGGTTTCAATTCCTGGACCGGGTGGTGCATTGTGTTCTTGAGCAAAACACTTCATTTTACGTTGCTCTACATTCACTTCGACACTTGATGCATGGCACACAGTGCACCTGTTCAGAGAACATCGATTTGATGGAGAGAGTAAGCTAATGTGGGCACGAACAAAACAAATAATTTGTGCAGGTTGTTCGGCAAAAGCTGAACACTCATATGTCATTCTCAAAGGGAGAGTCCATCATGTATATGTGCATGCATGCATCATCATCATCATCATCATTGTTTAACGTCCGCTTTCCATTCTAGCATGGGTTGTACGATTTAACTGAGGTCTGGCGATCCAGATGGCTGCACCAGACTCCAATCTGATCTGGCAGAGTTTCTACAGCTGGATGCCCTTCCTAATGCCAACCACTCCGAAAGTGTAGTGGGTGCTTTTACATGCCAATATATATGTATGTATATATATATTCTATAATTATAAGCATAATTATAATCAGGAGTCAGCTAATTGCTTTGCCATGCATCGAATTTAGAAATAGCAGTTAAAATACCATTTTGCTACCATAAATATCTCCCAGACAGTAACACACTTTTTTTACGTAGGTAAAGATAAAAAAATAACAAATCCACACGGCTTAGATTAGCTACATATGCATTTCGGGATTAAAGTAAAGTTATATTTACTTACTTTTGAGAGTGTTAGAATTAAATATGTATGCGATCAAGCGTCATCACATAACTGATATTACTCGTAATACGCGTGGGTTTTTGAGGATAAATACGTGTTCTCATTCAACTGTATATTTTTGGAAGTGCTAGTTAAATATCAGTTATGCGATGATGCTTGATCACATACATATTTAATTCTAACACTCTCAAATTTATATTTGAAGTGCTGCACTGATGAGGTGAAATAAGTAAGTAAATATAACTTTACTTTAATCCTGAAACGTGTATGTAGCTAATCTAAGTTGTGTGGATTTGTTATTTTTTCTCTTTGCCTATGTAAAAAAGTGTGTTACTGTCTGGGAGATATTTATGATAGCAGAATGGTATTTTAACTGCTATTTCTAAATTCGGTGCATGGCGAAGCAATTAGCTGACCCCTGATTATAATTATGCTTATAATTATAGAATATTTGTATAATGTTACCCAAAAAGGTTATTTTAACATACCGAACTACTTGGTAAAATTATTAATTATTAATTAATTAATTAATTAATTTTACCCTTTTATTATTATTGAAATATATATATATGTATGTATGTATATATATATATTATATATATATATATACATGTATGTATGTATATATATATATATATATATATATATATATACATGTATGTATATATGCATGTGTGTGTTCAAAGTAACATATTTGATAAATAAGTTAGAGAGATACTAGTAAACAGCTTCCTTTCAAATATGTTTGTCATTAGATTCTTGCCTAATAATGTCTTTAAAGATGTTTAAAATATCACCAGAAAAATAAATTATAGAAACAAAATGAATTTAATAATGAAATACATTTAATCTATCTTACAAAATCTTTTAAAATAACATTTGAACAAAATATTACTTTCAATAAATCTGTCAAAATGATGCCAAACTATATTTTATATACAGAAATAAGTTCAGCAGAAAATGTAAAGAAATGAAGAATTTTAACCAATTCACCAAATACAGCCAAAGAATTCAATAGATTTAATACAATCAGTGTTATTAATACAACCTTTTAGCAAAGAGTAAGATAATAAAACTAAGCAAGTAAATCTACTTCAAGTCGTTGGCTGAAGTTTAACTTAATTCTTCAATCTACATTGAGAAGAAATGACAAGTCAGGAAACCTCCTGCTGACTCAAGAATGTAAATTTTCGGATAAGTTTAGCATTGTTGTCATAGAGCTATTTGCAAACTAA
Organism: Octopus sinensis; assembly: GCF_006345805.1. Lineage (NCBI taxonomy): Eukaryota > Metazoa > Mollusca > Cephalopoda > Octopoda > Octopodidae > Octopus > Octopus sinensis. The sequence goes on along the minus strand of NC_043000.1, from coordinate 57,714,477 downwards.
GTTCATAACATCAGAAAATATTTGCAAATTTACCAAGTAAGATGGTAAATTAAAAACAAACCTTTATTCAGATAAAGGCAAGCAATCATTTTAATGACTGTGACCTTATATTTATGATGGGAAAAAAAAAGTAACACATTTTTACTTTGTTTTGTTCTTCTTGATGAAAAAATTTGTTCAAAATGCTATTTGTGTATCTGAGATTTGATAATTTATGTCAGTGGCATAAAATATTTAGACATCAATATGTATTATTAAAAATTTAAAGCAAATTTACAAAAATCATTGCCCTAATATTCCAATATGCAAAATCGTTAGGATGGAAAGTTCTTTGAGGTTTTGTTTGAGAACAGGTGATTATGTAAGAGTATGAAATAATGTTGATGGTACTTTTAGAGTAGACTTCCGCGGGTGTTGGAAATGGTGGAGGGGAGTATGCTTGACGACAGCATTCCTCTACATTTCAGCTCACAAAGCCAAGTAACTTAGAACACTTTGTGCCACTTTTCCTCCCTCAGCCTCTCAGACTTTACCACACTCCCAGTTCCTAATACCCATTTCCATATTTGTGAGTTGGTATTTTATAGTGGCTCATTATTCAGTTTCGTTTAACATCTGGGCACAAGCTGTTATTTTTTATGAAGTCAGCAATCTGAATTTTAATTACTTCCTTCTTGTTAAGTATCATTTAAGAATGTAGATTTGAAGGAACTCACAAATGTTCACAATCAATCATAAGATTCAGACTCTAATCACAAGTGCTGATAAGTCATAACTATTCTACAAATATTTCAAAGTATGCTGACATTTAACCCTTTAGTATTCAGATTATTCTGTCAAATCTAATGCATGTTCATTCATATTCTTTTGAGTTCATTAGGCATTATATCATAGCTTCACGATTTCAATGACGTGACTGTTTATTTTAAGAATGACATTGTCAGATAGGTGTGAGAGCCTGAATCTGACCAATTTGTACATAAAAGAGGTAGAATATTTGGACCAGATATGTTCAGTTTAAATGCTAAAGGGTTAAGGAAAACTATGAAAACTATGCTGATATTCATGTCAACACAATAATATTTACAATTGTTGTATTATTATAACAAACACTTCTTTTGTGTATACTATCATATTTGTTTTCTTGAATCCATCAAGCTTTTCCTGTATTAATGTAGTATGAAGTCATCATTAATTAAAATATATTAGTTTCTATGCTGGCATGGATAGATCATGGTTGCAAAATACTATCATTCTGTCTGTCTCGTTTCTATAGTATCTCATCTAAAATACCTTCTGTCATAAGACGAAGACAAAATGTACTTTGTGGCATGAGTGCTTTTTGCAATAATATTTCATTGGTTTCATAGATGAAGTGACTTGGGATCAAACATAATTAAGAAAAGAAACCAGCTCACAGACATGGTGCTCTGAGAGTTTACATTTGCACTACAATGCTCTTACTATGTATGAAAATGTTAACAGGTGACAGCCATAATCAGTTGATGCTATAAAACACCCACACTGCAGATATGCTAAAATTAAATGTATGCATAATGTACACATCATTTAGTTGCCTCCCACAATAATACGTTATACAATACAAATATTTGATATGTAAAACTTGGTAATATTTTTCAATTTCATTTTGTATTGTCTGGGTTTTTTGTCTTTATAATTTTTATCCCAATACACGATGTTGGTATGTGCATGTATGTGTGTATATACATATATATATATATATATGTGTGTGTGTGTGTGTGTGTGTGTCTGTGTGTCTGTGTGTATATAATAATAGAAAAGTTAGACAAATATGTATAATTAGATTAGGGTGTTTATATATGTATGCACATACACATACACACACATATATACATGCACACACATATATATGCACACACTTACACATATAGATAGATAGATACATACATACATACATACATACATACATACATACATACATACATACATACATACATGCATACATGGCCCTAACTACTTTTAAATTAGTTACAGGGCACCCTAAGTGTATAAATGTCTGTTAGATTAATTAAAATGTTCCTTGTGAGATTCAGTGCATGTCTGGCTAGTACATGTAGGTCTCACACATACTCATATATATCTGATGAACTCTCTTGTCATAAAAGGCAGCTGAGAGTTCCACAAATCTTACTGATCATCCCACTCAAATGATTTGTTTATAATGATAAAATATTAGTGCTGTACATTAACTCATTCTCTCCATCAAATTGGCATTGCCTGTATAGGTGCACGGTACAGGTGTAGAAAATACCTTTTACCATAAGAGAGAATTAACTGCAGTGAATTTGGTTTTAGAAGTTAAAATATGTCAGAAACATATTTTAACTAACCTAAAGTTCATATATATATATATATAAAGATATCTATTCATTCTATATATATATATATATATAATATATATATATATATAGATATAAAGTTATGTATTCATTATATTATATATATATATATATATATACGTTTAAATATTGTTGTGCAAGATTTATTGGCTAAACTGGCAATATGACCATTCCGAAATATAACATATATATATATATATATATATATATATATATATAAATAATTGCAGCATGGAAGGTGTTTATAAGCCATTTAAGAAACACACAAAAACCGCTAGATTCACTTCAACATTTAAATTTAATTTGTCAAAATATTTTCATCGCTTTGAGACCGCGACCTGTTCACTGACAAAATTTGTGCTGTCAGTGAACAGGTCGTGGGCTCAAAGCGACGAAAATATTTTGACAAATTATATTTAAATGTTGAAGTGAATCTAACAGTTTTTGTGTGTTTCTTAAATGACTTATTAACACCTTCCATGCTGCAATTGTTTTTGTTCCAGCCCACGATCTCAGATATGGTCACTTGCTATGTATATATATATAAACGTTTTTTCTACTCTTTTCTTTTCTTATTTCTCTCTCCTAACTCAGTATGACTGAACTTGTAATAATCCACATTTTTTATATTCTTTGTTGATCATTTATGATATCTAACCCCGTCGTTGAATTTTGTGAATATTTAATCATTTAAACATGTTTTCTACTTCACAATTTGAAATTTTAAAAATCCCATTGTTTTATATACATTTATACCATTGATAAACAAAAAATTGTTGAGACTAGTTTGATATATATGTAAATAAATTTATTTAAAAACAATTACAAGTTTTTCATATTCAGGTGCATATTCAATAACAAATTCGTCTATATGTTTTCCTGTGTTGAAACGCACCCCTTCTTTCCATATATATAGATATATAGGTATATATATAGTGAATGGATCTATAGGCAGAAACTGAAAAAATCTTGTTGTATATGTGTGTGTGTGTAAATGTTTGTATATATGTACATATGTATAATTATAATCATCATCATCATTTTATGTCTCTGTCATGCTAGCATGTGATGAGCAGTTCAACAGGACCTGACAAACCAGAGGACTGTGTCAAGTTCCCATAATTTGGTGTGGTTTTTATAATTGGTTACCCTTCTTGGTGCCAACTATTTTACAGAGTGTACTGGGTGATTTTTATCTAGCACCAGCACTAGTGAGGTTACCAAGTAACTTGCAAGACAAAGAGGAAGAAAAGAGTCAGAGGTCTACTTGCACACGTATGTGTGTCTAATTATAATATAAATGTGTGTGTGTGTATAATATATATATATGTATATATGCATATAAATATATTTGTATATGTATATATACATATAAATGTATATAGTTGAAATTTACAGAAAAACAAAAGATGAAGACAGGTTTATAAACAACAAGCAGGTGTATTAGTTTGGCACTCAGGAAAATGAGAAAGCCTTTTACATTTCGAGCCTATGCACTTCAACAGAAAGGAACATGAGGAAATAAACAGAGAGAGAATTTTAAAAACTTGTGGATTTAGCGATCAATCATAGCAACTACATATATACATATATACATATATATATATATATATATATATATATATATATATATATATATATATATGTATGTATATATACTGGGTGCAGCGAATAAATTGTCATCTAAATTTCTCAAAAGTTAAAAAATAACACTGACATCTCATTTTAACAAATATATTTACCATACTGTTTAATCGACAAAATCAAAATAAACAATGAGCATGCACAAAATTAAAAAAATAAAATGGCAACAATTTACCCATTGCACCCTGTATGTGTGTGTGTGTGTGTGTGTGTGTATACATATATGTATGTGTGTGTATATATATATATATTTATGTGTGTATATTTATATATATGTATATATATGTATGTGTGTGTGTATGTATATATATGTATGTATGTAAATATATAAATCCAAAAGAATGAAAAATACACACAAGAAAAGAAACAACAACACTAGAACGTGGTACAGGCAAAGTATAAGCAAATGTTTAGGGAAGGAAAGAAAGGTGGTTTTACATTTTGAGCAATGCTCTTCTTCCAAAACAGGAAACAGAGGAAAAAAATTCGCCAACTATTCACATGTGGTTACTATATAAATATATATATATATATATATATGTGTGTGCGTATATATATATATATATATATATATGTATGTATGTATGTATGTGTTTGTGTGTGTGTGTAATTTATATATGTACATATTAGTATGTCTCTCTTTCTATATATATATACATACATATATTATATATATATATATATATAATATATATACATATACATATACATTATATATATATATACATATACATATATATCTCTATATATAATATATATATATATATACATATATATATATACATATATATATATAATATATATATATATATTATATATATATATATATATATTAATTTTGATAAGCATAACAAATGTGCAACCGTAAAAGAACTTCACCTAATTAAATTACTTAAATTACTTCAATTATTTGTCAGCATTTTCTTCATTTCCTTTTTTATATATCACCACTCGTGTTCGACATCTCCTTTTTTTAAATATATATATATATATATATATGCATCATGTTGTTATTTTCACTTGTTAAAAATTTGTCTGCTTGCTTTGTGCTTTCATAGACATGTGGAATAAAGTAAGGGTTAGTGACAGGGAGAGGATCCAGCTATGAAACATTGTGTGAAAATATAATCATCTAAACTATGCAAAAATGGAAAAAAATATTTGTAAAACAGATGACCAAACAAAGTAATTATAGTGACAGATGCTAGTACAACAAAAATAGTACTCTCTAACTATCAGCTATCATGTTCCAATGACAAGAAAATATTAAGCTGAGTGCTGGGAGCATCAACTGAAGATTTCATATTAGATTTAGCTTTTCATCAACCAAGGCAGTATAAGATGATAGGAGTCTAAAATTCTGAGATTTGCAACTCCTACATAGATGCTCTGACTAGAACTAAGATAACTTCCAAGTAGTTTTAGAATGTGCTCATTCATCATTTCGAGTATTTGCAAGTCCCCACTGACACAGACACATTCATACACTTTCCTACCAGATAGTTGTTGACACTGTGCTAGGTTCTTTCTACCTTTTAATATCTCTTGTATTTTTCTCCTGGGCTTCCAGCAGACCCTCCTCTCTAAGCATTCTTAGTGGGTGAGCCAATGTAGTCACCAATGACCTGGCTATAAATACAAGTTATACTGGATTACATGTTACCAATAGCACTGATTTGTGATCTCTCTCTCTCTCTTTTTCTCTCACACACACAGAGGACAGTAAACAATGGGCACTGAACCAACTTAATGCCAGAAAAGGTGATGTTGGTGGTGGTGAGTGGAGATGGCACATAATGGGCCAAGCAAAGTCATATGTGAATACCTGTCCAAGAGAGACGCTGTAGTTTGTAGCAACTACTTTTTCACTCAAATAAAAAGTAGAGACAGAAGAAAACAAAAGCAAATTTCCTTAATCTAAATTTACTTGGTACATCAGGGAAATTGCACCAGTACATCTTAGAAATCAGTGATGAAATCTATATGATGTAACAGCCAAGAGATATCCTCCAGCTATTTCTGGTATTTTCCACACTGAAAACTTTGTAGCCATGAGTTTTCAGAAGTTCTACAGTAGCTAGAACATGGCTTTACAAAGAATCGAGCTACTGTTAATATATACACTAAGATATTTTCCATGACCAATGTTTGAAGTTCTCTTTCACCTCATTAAACTCGACATGATATTCATGTTATTCAATTTGAATTCTTCTGGAAGTATTTATTAACAAATTTGCTTTAGATAAGCAGGACCACTTTATTTCAGTTACATAACAAGTAAGTTTGGATAAAAGTATGAGCATAGTATCAAATTCTTATTTTTCATCTCTTACAAAAGTTAGATATCTTATTTATACAAGAAAATATTGTTTTACCTTGAAAAGCAGTACAGTAGAAACTCAATTTTTGAACAACTCTGATCTCAAATAAATCGTACTTTATCTCCTGTCTTTCTCGTATTCATTTAATACAATAGTACCTCGGTTTCTGGGCGCCTCTGATCATGAATATTTCGTGCTTTATATATATTTATATTTATCTATATATATATATATAAAGCATGATATATTTGCAATCAGAG
>NC_043000.1:57655371-57702871 GCF_006345805.1 Octopus sinensis | reverse complement strand
GAATACATACAGTTATGGTAGCAACTACATCCAAAACAAAGAGCAATTCATTTTCATTGTAAATTCTCCTTCAACATTATCATTTATTGGCTTTCATTTAATCATAATCTTCTACTTACCATCTACTCCTAAACATGCAAACTGGAAATTATTTCCCATTTAGGATTAGAATACAAACTCTCACATCATTTATCTCTGCTATTCAGGCTACATTTTGTGTCCCTACAGCAGTGTCTGAGCTTACATAGAATCCATGAATCCACAGCTCCTCTGGATATCAGCAAATTTCAATACCTCTCTCTCTCTCTCTCTCTCTCTCTCTCTCTCTCTCTCTCTCTCTCTCTCTCTCTCTCTCTCTCTCTCTCTCTCTCTCTCCCTCTCTCTCTCTCTCTTTCACACACACACACACATACACACCACATGTCATCATCTTTAGTGGCTATAGACAAGTTTTTCCAACGCCTCTCACATTGACCCTGCACAGGCTGAATTTGTCATTATACTACAATGTAGCCAATACTTCCTGACACTTTCTCATTGCCTAACCCAGCTGTTACAAAACTTTCTACATAGACAGGGTGTCTCCCAAAAATGTATACACACTTTAACAGCTGATAATTGAACTCAATTTTTATTTCTTTTTAGATCTAATCCATTAGAAATAATGAAGGGAGCTACTCTAAGCTTTGTTCAAAGGAAATTCGTCCTATGCTACTGGAAGTTTAAAAACACAAAGTGCAAAGACAGTTTAGGAGGGAGTTTCAAAAAGATCCATCTATGCAATTTACCATCATCACTCTATCAGAGATAAGTTTGAAGCAGATTGGACTGCTCAGAATGTTCATAAGAAATGTTCCTGAAAACTGTGGACAGTGACAAGCCCCACCACAAGATGAGAAAAGATACAAGGAACATATTACCAGATTTTGAGAAAATCATTGCAGCAAGTGATTCATGATATAGGAATTTCAAAATCAAGTTTCCATTGCATTTGAAGTACTGTCATTAGAAAAGTTACATTCCAAAAATAATCGATGCTTTTGATGAAGTTGATCCAGGCCAAAAAGAGGAGTTTTGCAAGTGGAACTTGGCAAGATGTGTGGAAGATGCACCCTTTCCAGCAAAGATTGTTTGGAGTGATGAAGCTACAGTTAAATTAAATGGCTCAAGCAACTGCCACAATCACACCTACTGGGAACCCAAGAATTTGCATTTTACAGGGAACACCATGTTAATTTACCTAGAGTTATAGTTTAGCATAGATTATCATCAAAACGGTTAATTTGACCATGCATGTTTGATCGTACTTTGACTGGTCCCCTTTACTTGAACTTGTAAGAATCTTTCATGCCAAACATTCAAGAGGACTCTGAAGATGTGGAATTTTCTTTTCACCAAGAAGGGACACACCCATACTACCAGAGTAATGTAAGAGCCTACTTTGATGAGATTTTACCAAATAGATGTATTGAACAAAGAGATTCAGTAGATTATCCTCTCCATCCACCGGACCTCAGACTACTTTTGTTTTAATGGAGATACTTAAAAGGTAATGTTTATGGTACAAAGCCCACAACAGTTGACAGTAGAGGGCAGCCAGTGGAGGAGAGTACACACAAATGCTAAATAAAAGGCTTCTTGATGTTTGCAATTCCATTGCTTCTCATTATCAGCAGTGCCTGGACCATAATGACCATCAGTTTGAAAACAGGCATTCATAATAAAAATTAAATTTTGTCTATCAAAATTTTAATAAACACTGACATTCTGTGTGAGTGTGTGTGTGTGTGTGTGTGTGTGTGTGTGTGTGTGTGTGTGTGTGTGCATGTGCATGTGCATGTAAGTATGTACGTACATATATATGTATGTATGTATGCATGCAATATGAGTGAGTGATAAAGTTATATTGTACTTCAGTAGAAACAACAGTAACTACAAGGAACTCAGTAGAATAATATTGACATTTACTTAAACTAAAAAAGAAAAAAGTTCAGGGCTACAATTTACTATAGTTTCATCTCTTGAATCATCAGATTGTAATGAGATGCTGTTGATAAAATGTAATGTATGTGATGTTAGTTAAGAGTTGGGTATGGAGGACTGTAGTGAGAATGTAATGGGAGTAGGAGAGAGAGGTGTGTTGAGACAAAAGAGAAAAAGAAGAGTGGTATATTATCAATAGTGTTTCAGATAAATCTGAATGGGTGTATTTGAAATATTGAGAGAAATGCAGTGGTTTGAGTATAGAGAAAATGGTTGAAAGGAAGTAATTGGTTAGAGCTTAATCTTCAGATCATTAAAACTATTCCACTGTTGAAATATCATTATTCAAAGACATCACCTGAAGGAAAAGCTACTCTCTTTGCCTATTTTCAACAACCTGATTTGATTAGCAGTTTAAAATATTTCACCTTTTTAATTCATTTCTGCACACAAGAAGGTATAAATTTTGATTGGTTATTAAGAAGAGAGTGATTATAACATACTTCATAACATTCAGAAATGCAAAGCAGACATGGCCTGTTGGAATCATTCTGAGCTTTAGAAAGATATTATACTGCATCTGATGTCCAAGTTTGAATCATCAGTTTTAAATTTACAGATAATTCTAAACAAACTCATATCAGTTGAAAGTTTAAAAAATTGTTATTGTAGATTGTTACATAATTTGAAGGAATTTGAAGTTAAACCAATCTGTGATCTCAGAACTGTGCTCATTTTGGCAGAGCACTGTAAAGAATTCCATTAGTAGTACATTTGGGGTTGAGGGGATAATCAATTGGACACAATTGTAAGTTTATAAATGAATTACTAAATTTTACATAGTATGTTTGAGGAAAATTGTGGAAATTTTGTAGTACTTGTGGTGCAGAAAGAGTGATTTCATGATTTTTATTACAAATTTTTATTATAAGTGTGCAAACTTGTTGGCCAAATGAAGTATAGAACAAATGATATTTCTTTTTTCTATTTTTGTGGTGTTATAACTGGTTGTCAATCAGTGAGGAGCAGGGGAAAAACACAGGTACAGAGACACACACACAACAGGCTTCCACACAGTTTATATCTACCAAATTCACTTATAAGACATTGATTGGCCTGGAGTTAAAATAGAAGACACTTGCTCAAGGTGTTATGCAGTAGAACTCAATCCATATCCATGGTTGCAAGCAAGCTTCTTAACTGCTCAATATCTTTTTAATGCACATTTTCCCTTTTTGCACAAAGTGTTCCAAGATATATTTGATCAAAGATTCACCACAAATAAAAAAACAAAAAACAGATTAGGTACTGAGTACTCTTAAGTTAAGAGTTTAGAAATAAATGGGTCAAGCTGGATATATTTGCAATATTTATTGTCACTTTGGTTAAATTAATTGATTACTAGAGAGCTATGTTTCCATAAAGGTAAATTTGTGGCTTGATTAATTTTTATTATATTCACAAATAAAATATATGTACTAACTACACCTGGTTTGCTCTTTACCATTTAAAGAGCCTACACTTGGTCTAAGCTTGAAAGTTATTCTTCAAGTTTTTAATAGGATTTGAGATATACATGATGCTAAGCATTTAGTTTGATTGTCTATTTCAAGTTTGATGGCTAATATATAGGCTTCTTTATTAATTTTTTGTGCTGGTATTTGTTTTTCTGTATGTGTTTGTAATATTTGAAGGCAGCCTTGAACGAATTGGTATATCAATCCCATAAAGATCTTTTTTTGCCTTGTCAGTATGAGAAAATATATTACAAGAGCATTGAGCATTATTCTGTAATTTTGAATGCTCTTGAATGGTGCACATGTGAGAATAAAATCATACATTTTTTTTTATCTCAAATAGCTTCTCAGAATTCTCTAATAATTTATTACGCAAGATACAATTTCTTTGTCCTAAAGCCTTATCTTTGATCATCAGAGGCATCAGTTGAGTTGTCCAAGAAATATGTCTTCCAGTATATTCTCTTTATCATAATTTCCACTTGTTAAAAGCATAAAAATATATTCTTTTGTGAATATATTACCAGGTGCTGGTATGTCCTTAGATAGAAGTTGCTTGTATGTGCAGAGTGCTTAATAATAAAGAAGCATTTATATGTACATGAAACTATATATATATATATATATATAATATATATATATATATATATATATATATGTACACATATAAGCCAAATGAAAATATATTAAGTCCTACAACCATGCTCCTGTAGTTTTCAATAATTTAGTGAATAACATTAGCTCTTATATTTTGTCAAATGAAGAAAGTTTTAACTATGCATCATCCTAATATAACAATTCATTGAAAGGGAATGGATTCCATAAGGGAATATAATATATACCATATTGAACAACTCATAAAGCCATAAAAAAATCACAAGCATTACATCACCTGACTTCATCCTACTTACAGTATGGGTGTGGCATCCAATAGCACCAAAACCTTCTTGAACCTCTTACTGAAGTACTTCTCTATACATGCTACAAGAACTCCATGAAAGCCAGCTGCAGTTGTACTAGCATCATAAAGTATTTGATTTCTGATGTCAACAGGAGAAATTACAATAATTTCGTCAGTCAATTGACTAACCACAACAAAATTGTGTCCAATATCTATTCATATTTACTTGATAGCAAATACCTGAGCTACAAGGAAATTCACAGATCACAAGGAACAATTTTATTTAAGCTTAACTGAATACACATTTAAAATTAGATACACAAAGGAAGCATATTCTTTTAGGCATGCAATGAAAAGAAGCATCACCTCTTAACACAGCACATTTGGAGACTGGAATATGATGGCACTACAAACTTCAAGATACTGTGGTCAATGATACAATTTGTCAAGCCACAATCTAAAGGATTTAGGCTGTAGTGCTTATGTAACTGAGAAAAATTCTTCATACTGGTGTATCCTTTCAACTTATTGAATTCTAGGAATGAATTATTTTTGAAATTTCATCGCCAAATATAGTTTATTCTACAAAAATTTTATTTTTACCTACAGGCTGAATTATAAATATTACGAATTATAAATATTATGAGTTCTAAATATGAATATATAGTATTCTCTTCCCTCTAGTAGCTAAAAGTTGTTCAGAGATATATCATAGGAAATGGATGCTATTAGTAAGTTTGATTCTTGTCTGTTGAATCTTGTACATCCTACTACCTTATTTTATTTCATATTCATTTATTTATTCAAGCACTAATTAGCTTTTTTGCTGAACTGTTTGTATATAAACTTCTCACTATACCTCAAAATTTTCCTTTCCTTTTTTTCACACTACAGTAGCATTTCTCTTTCTTCTTTCCTCTATTCTTCAGTACTTCATAAACTTCATCTCTTTCTCTTCTCTGATTTTTTGTCACTCTATTCAATCAGTCATGTTACATAATCACAACCCCTATATTTTGTTTTTCACATTTATGTTTCTCCCTAATAATTATACCTTCTCTCCATAACTTTATTGTTGCCAATTATGCCTACTGTAGCATAGATTAAATATATCTACTGTCTTTCTCTATCCTCTTTCAAACTTTTCTCATTGTGTCCTTTTTTTTCTCTCTCTAAGCTCTTTCTGTTAGTCTTCTTCAATATGTGCTTCATTATTTCACATATTTCTATCTATAACTTTTTGTTTCATTTCTATCATGATATTTCAATAACTTATCAGGTATTAAGTTTGGAATGTTAAATCTAAAAGACAACGCTTATTTTGGACATCTATGTAGCACTTATATAAATAAGCGTGGAATTTATCATGAAGCCTTTAGTTGTAACAAAAAGTTTTAATTGCTATTACTGTTAGCATTAATCCTATATTGTATACTTTTTCTTTATGATATATATATATATATATATATATACATACATACATACATACATACATACATACTCATATGATATATGTACATATAAATACAGATATATATATATATATATATATATATACATACATACATACATACATACATACACATATGATATATGTACATATAAATACAGATATATATATATATATATACACACACACATATGATACATTCACATACACCCATGAACACACTTACACATATACGTATTATATGTTTTTATCAATGATGTATCGTGAAGAAAGTTCACTTATGGATAATAGCATAAAATACTTTGGGTTAATCCCTTGGGTGGGAAAAAAAAAGGCAGAAAGCTATGTGCAGGATTCAAACTATGCATCTTCTTTAACCCAGACACACGTGCTACAAATTAACTTAAACAGCCTACTCCCTCCTATCTTCCATCAAATTAAATGCTTTGATCTTACCAATGAGAAAGTATGTTTATATTCAGACTACTAATATTTTCTTCCTGGTAAAATTGTTTAAAGTGTTTAATTTGAGGAAAAAAGATGAGTAAGGTGCTACTTTAGTGTAATTGTTAGCACTTCTGTTTGGGTTACAGTAGATGCATGGTTTTGAGTCTCACATGTAACTTTCTGTGTTTTTTATGTTTTTTCGTCCAAGACATTTTTACCCCAATTTTAATATAAGCTCTTCTTTATAGCTGAATTCACTTCAAGACACATTAATTCCAAGGACTTATATTTCTCATTGGACACACTTACATCTACATACATTCTATTTCATTATACAGTGTTGCAACTGTTCATTATACAACTGCTTTATATGGAGTCCTCACCTGCTATTGTACTTGATATTGTAAACCTATAGTAAACATTTTATAGACAATAGAACCATTTCAATATATGGGCATAGTTTCTCAGTACATGCAATATACTGAAAACAACACTATATTACTTTGTGTGTGTGCGTGTGTGTGTGTGTGTCTGTGTCTGTGAGAGAGATAGGGAGAAAATTTGGTGGTGGAGACTGGAATAATGAATAATTTTGGGTAGTTTTTGAAATATCTAATTGAGCTATTTTCATTTTAAAAAATTGCTTAAATTATAAAGATACTTTCTGAAAGTAACAGAGATATTTTTTTAAGCTTGTCAAAGAAATCAACTTTCTTTATCAGACTAAGATTAACTTCAGCTTGTAGCAAGCATGACTACATAGAAATTCATTTTTCAAGAAATTGTACTTTTTATTTGAAATTTTAATTTTTTTTTATGTTCAGGATCATCAATGGTTTTTTTTTGGTTTTTTTTTTATAAGGCTTGTTTGTAAAAACATGAAATCTTTGAATACAATACACTGAAATCAACATGCATGTTAAAATTTTTGTAACAGTATTCCATTCTTGTGCATTTTATTTTGTTGATTAATGGTATTAGAAAATGTGTTGTCTTTAAATATCCCCAAATAGATGTAGTTGATATTTTTCTTTATTGTTGTTGTTTTTATGTAAATCCTTGAGAAACAAGCTTTAATGATTTCTTTTCATTTTGTTTTGCTTTAATTAGTATGGTTGTGAAAAATGATCAACTCTCTCAGAGTAGATCAAAAGAACTGGATTCTAACAGCGACAGAGAAGAACTGTAAGTATATCGATATGTTATTATAGTCATTGTTGTTGTTCTTGTTGCTTTTTCTGTTACTGATATCGTTGTTTCCATTATTTTGAGATGTTCCTGTTTGGACAACTTTTCTCTAGATCGCATAACCAGCCATGAAAAATATTTCATTGACTTTTCCATCTTTATGAAGTTTAGTTGTGGAGAGAGAGAGGGAGGGAGGGAGAGGAGAAAGAGAAAGAGATGTCCTGAAATTTTAAGGCTTGCACTACATCAAGAATTCTTAACTGGGGTCCTTATGGCCCTTGGATTCCATATAAGATTTGGTTGTTAAAATTTATCTGCAATAAATCTGTTATACTTCTATAATACACAGAAATATTTTAACGATTTTTTTTTTCAATTCCTAAAAATATTTAGTTGTAAAGATATAATAGGGTTTTTTACACATCAAATGGTTGAGGGTTCATCTGAGTAAAATAGGATTCAAAGGGACCCATGACAGGAAAATGGGTTGAGACTGTGTTCCTGTCATCATCACTTTTACATCTATTTTACCATGCTTACATGTATTGAATGAGTCCTCCCCAACACAGCCTCTCACCATTTGTTGCAGTTTCTTTGTCAACACCTTTGTGAAGTGTAGTATCTTGAGATCAGCTTCCACCACCAAAGTTTTGTTAGTCTTTTTCTTGTTTCCTTCCACTTGATTGTCCCAGCTCTTCTTTACTGTCATCATTCATATACATTACATGTCCACACTAGCATTACTTATCCAGTGGAGCATGTTTAATTTCTTTCCAGCTTTCACACATCCCCTGCATTCAGTGCTCATATCTCCCTACCATGCAACTTAATACTCTGTTCTCAATCACTGTACAGTCTACCCTTAGATTAAGGAGACAATCCTTTTCTTCCCAGTAGTGGTAAAAGCTCTTTGATTTTTTTTTTCCACCTTGTTCTTTCTCTGGTTATGCTTTCAGAGTACTCTCCTCTACTGCTGGTTATGAATTACTTCTATGGAGGCTGCAGGACATTAGAAATAATTATTTTACTAGGGCTCTAGTTGCTAGGTATTCCTGTGATTTTACTATTTTACTATTCTGCTTTTAAATTTTATGTGTAAAGCTGTGCTTCCCAAAGTGGACTGTACTGCCCCACCCCCTGGGGGGGGAGATTCATTGGGATAATAGGGATAATAGTTGAGCGATAATAGGGTGGCCAAAAGGAGGTGATGAATGTGAAATACAGTTTTTTTTATTCTGCTGCAGAAAGTGGTCTATGTTTGTGGTGTTGAGTTGGGGAGGGGATGCTAGGGATGTGGCCTGGGTGCCAAGGGAGCAGCAGCTTAAAAAAGTTTGGGAACCACTGGTGTAAAGCTATCATATATCACTTGAAAAGTATATCCTGATTGCTTGTAACACTTGAGAAAGAATTATACTTTCTTTTGCAACAAACCTTACTGTCCTGACTTTCTAACCATATAAATATGCTGTTGTGTCTGGGGAGAGTCATTCTCTTTTAGTGCCTTATTATTTAACACACTCACCGGTAAATGCTGACATTTCATTGGTTAAAATTCGAAGAATTAAACTACGTTAAACTTACAAATTACAATTTTGTTTTCAATTTTGTTTACAATAATGTTTTCTTTTGACACATTCTACCAGTATACGAAGTTTCAAATTGTTTAGTTAACTAGAAAATTCCGTCCATCAAAAGGAAAAGATCCTTATTTTCTAAAATTTTCGCTGCGTCTTGCAACCTTTTCAATAGTCTTGACTCTCAAGACTATTGAAAAGGTTGCAAGATGCAGCGAAAATTTTAGAAAATAAAAATAAGAAATAAGTGGAAATTTTACCGGTGAGTGTGTTAAATAATAAGGCACTAAAAGAGAATGACTCTCCCCAGACTCAACAGAATATGCTTCAACACACGAACTCATATAAAGAATCTTGCAAACCAAATCCAAAAATGAAACATATAAATATGCTTCATCATAAATGTATTCCTGTTTCCACTTAACCTTTTGAGTCAAACTCTATTGATGCTTCTACTAAAGTAAACAGAACCAGTTTTACAAGATACAAAAACAATATGTTAATGTTCAAAAATTCTGTAAAACATCAGATCCTCAATAGGCAAAGTTATGTTCAAAGCATCATTAAAATTATTTTAAATATCATGTCTAATTAACCTACTAATTTAAGGAAGGTAATATGAGTTTCACATGCATAAACAAAGAGTTATGCCCACTTAAATAGAACAGCCATAGAAAAGTAGTAACCTTTTTCACTAATATTAATTCAAATGTAGTAATAATGGCATCACTGCATTACAATACATTGGAATTATTGAGGGAAGTTTCAAAAGCCTCTTCTAAAATTACATTTCACTATTGTAAAACATAAACAAGAAAGAGGAATTGCACCATCCTTTCAATCTATATACAGACATTGAAAGATGGAATTAATCATTTAAAATTCTTAGAGGATACACTGAACCAAAACAAATCTTACATTAATGGATCCAGAATCTTCAGCCTCTGTATTATGGAAATGTTCTACAATTAAACTAAATTCAAGACCTCAAATAATTATTTAATAAAACGTTTGAAATTTTCTCCAAATGGCATTTACTACATAATATTAATAAACACCTCAGAGCTAATTGAAACATAATTAAATACTTAATATACTTAATATTCTAGTGTTGGTCTATGTCAGTATAAGTATACAAGTGCATGTACATATAAATGGAAATTAGCAACATGGTGATACAGATGAAGAACACTTAAAACTTTCACTTGAATCACAAGCTGAAGAATATTCTATTTAGCATAGAATTTAAAGGCATGGGAAAATAGTAATTTTTATCTACTACATTATAACAATATATTCTCTCTGCACAAAGTATTGAGTACTCATATTTTTATTTGTGAAACCACTTACAAATTATATATTTCTTCATCATCATCGTCTTGGCTTCCTCTTTTTCATACTAGCGTGGGTCAGACAGAATTCATTGAGGCAGATTTTCTATGGATGGGTGCTCATCCTGTCACTGATCTTTGCTTGTTTTCAAGCAAAGTAATATTTCTCCATGGACACACATTTTCATAAAGGACTGGAAGCAATGGAAGCAATGGTAGCACTCATTTCCCACTGTCATGCCATGTCAAAACGAGGAGACACAAACACATATCTTTTACTGGTTTCAGTCATTGAACTACAGCTATGCACCTGGGGAGCTACCTTGAGGAGTTTAGTTGAATGTATCAACCCCAGCACTTATTTTGTTAAGTCTGGTACTTATTCTGTTTGTTTCCTTTGCCAAACTGCAAAATTATGGGAGATATAACCAAACAAACACTGGTTGTCAATCAGCAACAGGGGACAAACACTGGTTGTCAATCAGCAACAGGGGACAAACACACACACACACATACACACAAAACATCGTCATCATCATTTAACATCTGTTCTCTTTGCTGACAAGGGTAGGACAGTTTGATAGGAGCTGGCCAGCAGGAGAGCTGCCCAAGCTCCATATTTGGTACGGTTTGTACAGTTGGATACCCTTCCTAGTGCCAACCACTTTACAGAGTGTACTAAGTGCTTTTACGTGGCACCAGCATGGGCACTACACACATGCATATAATAATAAAGATGAAAACAAATGGATAATACCAGTATTATTACATGTGTTTTGTTAAGAAAGATTTATTATGATTTACACATTGTGTCATACATCTTAGCATGCAATAACTTGTGAGATTATATAAAATATGCAATAACATGTTTGCATAACATTGCCACTTTGATTTCAACCATAATACCATTTGGTACATATCCCCTAATTAACCTCAGATGGTGTATTACCTCATAAAGTGGCAATGTTAATGAGTCAGATACATGCTTGTGTGTGTATGGAGGGGAGAAAATCAGGTGTAGTGTTGGCGAATCTCAGAAAGCATGGAAGTTTTGAAGGATGCAGTGCTCCGACAACTAACAACTGATGCCGGCAG
This sequence comes from Octopus sinensis, assembly GCF_006345805.1. Classification (NCBI taxonomy): domain Eukaryota; kingdom Metazoa; phylum Mollusca; class Cephalopoda; order Octopoda; family Octopodidae; genus Octopus; species Octopus sinensis. Next base: position 57,691,385 of record NC_043000.1, on the reverse strand, counting down.
TTTGTTCCATGCTTCAGCAACTCTCAGCATGAAAAAATGTTTCCTAAAGCCATGGGAGCTGTGCTGTTTTCTGACTTTGTAAATATGTCCATGAGTGTTAGACAGGTGGAGTTTGAAAAGGTGCTCAGAGTTATTGTTTGTAAGATGGTTGATAATTTTATGGGTGCCTGCCAAGTCAGCTGCCAGATGTCGGAGTTTCAATGTGTCCATGCCCAAGGAAGTAAGGCGTTCAGAATATGGCAAATGCCTGATGGAGGGTATTCTTTTGGTTGCATGTCGCTGAACGGCTTCCAGACAATTGATATCCTGGGCAAGATAGGGGTTCCAGACCGGTGATGCAAATTCCAGGTGAGGTCTTACCATAGCTATATAAAGCTGCAGATAGATAGTCGGAGAGCGGCTCACAAAGGATTTGGTGAGTGATGCTAAGACACCCTCCTCCTTCCCCAAAATTTCTGGCCTTGTGTCAAAATTTGAAACCAGTATTTATTGCTGACATATAATTTCATCAATCTAGAAAGTCTAAAATATATGAGACATCAGACTAGATAACATGATGTATGTAGTGTGCTTTTTATTCTTGTCTTCTCTCTATGTTCTGCAAATATTGATATAAATTAGAGGGTGTAATTTGCACAAAACATTATTAATGATTACAGCATAGAAGACACATTTTAACCATTCAAAAAACATACAAAGATTGTTAACTTCACTTAACCCTTTCATTACTGTATTCATTTTGAGATGCTCTGTGTTTCTTTCACTTACTTTAAATATAACAAACAATTTAGTAAAATAATTTAGTTATCATTCAGCTAGTGTTAGGAACATAACTTGTGACTAAGGTTTGGTGGAAGATTTTAATTCCAAACTTATGAAAACAAGACATTTGTACTCAGAGCTAGGGCCGGTTTCAGCCGGGTTGGTAACGAAAGGGTTAAACACTTACTGTTTGGTATCAAAATTCTCATCATACAGCTGCAACCTGGTCACTGACATGATTCCACTGCATCTGGTTTGTGAGGTTGTTGGTTATAGGTTCCAGAGTTGTTGTTTTTTTTTTCTATATGGTTGGATGCTTTATGGTTGGTTAGTTAACTTTGGCAATAACTCTAAGCTATGTAGTTTGAGAAAAGGTAACACAGTTCTAAAGAAGGGTAATAATAGATTTATTTAATAATAAAAATTTCATTTCAGTTTTGTGATTAGAGCTAATATAGGTCAAAGTATTGAATAGAATTATTTTTACTTCCATCACTATCCTTTGATCATATTTACATATTATTACCACTATGCTAAAACTATCTCACTGCCAAGCAAACTGTTATTTTCTGTAAACTCCAATCACTAATTATTTTATGCATGCTTTGCCCTCAAACAAGAAACTGAACATAGTATTTCACAACTTAAATTTCAATGAAATGCAAACTGACTAAATACTAAACTACCGCCAAGACAACTGAGTAATCTCTATAGGGTTGCTTGATCAACCTGCTAGAAATAGCTGTCAGATCACTTTGAAATTAAACCATCTTTAAATGGACACATTCCTTCATGTAGTCCTAGATATACAGGGAGATAGTTGGAATGCCTTTGTCATGCGTCTGTTCCTTAAGGATTGACCTGGGGCCAAACAACAATAAAACAGTAATCTGCTATTATTAGAGTCGCCAAATAATGTGGTAAACTGGCAGAATTATTATAGCATTAGGTAAAATGCCTAACTGTAATTCTTCCAAATCTTACATTATGAGTTCAAATTCTCCCAGAGTCATCTTTGTACCAGTGAACTACTGGTATCGATGGTAAAATAAAGCACCCATGAAGTACTGGAGATAATAGTAAAATAAAGTACTAGTGAGGTACTGGGGTTGATAGTAAAATAAAGTACCAGTGAAGTACTGGACTATACCATCTACTCAAAATTGTTGGCATTGTGCTAAAATTTGAAACCATTAGTAGTGTAACGAAACATTTCTGCAAAATTATTTGACTTATTAGGAATGTTCTGGATCTTTTTGCAAAGAATTCAAGTTTTGTGATATTCAAACTTTATAAGAAATGGCAAATTTGTATATTTTTTATTTTATTTAGTTTATCATTAGAAGATATGAAAAACTGGTCTGAATCTTTTGACCGACTTATAAGAAGTAATGGTAAGTACACTATTAAATACTTTACAGCTGCTCTTTTTATTGTTACCTTTCATATTCTTCTAATTCTTGTGGTTTTACTTGTTTGTAGATTTTTTTCTTAAACCCTTTAGCATTCAGATTACTCTATCAAATGTAATGCTTATTTATTTAATTTGTTTTAAATTAATCATACAATACCTTGTGGCTTTAAAATTTCAATGATGTGATTGTTTAATCTTAGAATGACATTGTATGGGAGATGTGGCCGTTGCCAGCCTCATCTGGCCCCCATGCCAGTGGCACGTAAAAAGCACCATCCGATCGTGGCCGTTTGCCAGCCTCGTCTGACACCTGTGCAGGTGACACGTAAAAAGCACCCACTACACTCACGGAGTGGTTGGCGTTAGGAAGGGCATCCAGCTGTAGAAACACTACCAGATCAGACTGGGCCTGGCGCAGCCTTCTGGCTTCCTAGACCACAGTTGAACCATCCAACCCGGACGTTAAATGATGATGATGATGTGAGAGGTTAGATCTGACTGGTTTGAACATAAAACAGGTTGAATATTTGGGCCAGATATGACCAGTTTAAGTGTTAAAGGGGTTAACCTTTTGTCATTTAACCCTTTTCTGATAATATTTCTAATGACAAACTGCCTATGTGTTCTAATTCATTTTGAAAATAATGATGAAATGAAATGAATTTAGTACAATTTAGTAAAACCTTTCTCATTATTAAGCTGATATCTGGAATATAACTTAACTTATATGATGCATGGATGTCAGAGAAACAAATATGTTCTGTGTATCACATGTAATACTCAGGACTGGCAAAAGGTTTCAAAAATGTTACTTAAAATCACAATGGAAGCTTTTAATTTAAATATGGTCACTTTAAAATGGTTATTTTGTATCATATTTTACAGGTTGGTACAAAAGGTGTTAAAGGTGTATAGCTATGAAGTTTTCCTTTCTTAATAAAGCAGTGGTATTGGTAGTTAGTCCTATAACATTATAAGATCACTGTAGTGCCACTGATGATCCAGTACTCTTCTAGGTATTCTGAGATAATATTTATTCTTATCATTTATACACTGTTGCTTATATACATGAAGGCACATGGTTTAGTGGTTAGGGTATTTGGCTCATGATCACGAGGTTGTGAGTTTGATTACCAGTGACACATTGTACCATTGAGCAAGACACTTTATTTCACATTGCTCCGGTCCACTCAGTTGGCAAAAATGAGTTGTACCTGTATTTAAAAGGGGCCAGCTTTGTCACACTCTTTGTCCCACTGAATCTCCCAGAGAACTATGTTAAGGGTATGTGTCTGTGGAGTGCTCAACCACTTGCATGTTAATTTCACAAACAGGCTGTTCCAACAAGTGGATCAACTGGAACACTTGATATGGCTTGTTTAAATGCTGAAAGGTTAACCCTTTTGTTACTGTATTTATTTTGAGATGCTCTGTGTTTCTTTAAATTATTTTAAATATAACAATGAATTTAGTAAAATAACTTAGTTATCATTCAGTTAGTGCTAGGAACATAAATTGCAACTAAGGTTTGGTGGTATATTTTAATGAAAAACTAATGAAAACAAGACATTTATACTACAGAGCCAGAGCCGGTTTTGGCCAGGTTGGTAACGAAAGGGTTAAAGGTATTTTTATTCTCTTAGGCCTCCAATGAACTTGGTAAAGTACAGATATCTGTATTTCCCTCAACTCCTAAGAATATAGTGCCTTGTACCTAGAATAATATTATTCTGTAAGATTCAAAGTTAAGTGTTTTTGTATCTCCTGAAATGTTACCTACTTCACTTGAATTTGCAAAAAATAAAAATAAGAAAGAAGTAAATTGAAAAATTTACTATTTTTAGGTGGTCGAAGAAAATTTCGAGAATTCCTTCGAATGGAATATAGTGAAGAAAATATGTTATTTTGGCTAGCATGTGAAGAACTGAAGAGGGAACAAAATTCTGAATTAATAGAAGAAAAAGCCAGATTAATATACGAAGATTATATTTCTATACTGTCTCCAAAAGAGGTAAGTTTAATTGCCTTAGAACTATTTTATAAAATTTCTGAATTCTCTGTGTATATCTAAAAGAAAATACTTTGATATGATTAATTATCCACTAACTATTGATAAGTTTAAAAATGTGAATTGACTGATATTTTTTATATGTGCATGTGTATATATATATTAGTTTGTAACAATCATACAAACACAATAGTTGACATAACTAAAAGTTTTGCACAAATCCGATATCTGATAGACCTATAGTCATCACTGTGCCTGTTTGGAGCAAGAATTATCACTGCAAAAATAAGTGGAGAGGTACTGAGCTCTATATGAAAAGTTAATGTGCATGTGTATGCGTGTGCACACATACACAGATGCACACACATGTTCTTATATTGTTATGACCTGGTGACCATAACCCAAATTTACAGAATCAATGAGGATAGGGTGAACCCAAAACAACAACACACCATGAATATTTTCTAAAATATTATTAACAATAGTCAGCATAAAAACAGTTTACATACAAACGAATATATACACGAACAAAAAGCAAATGCTACACCAGATGTGCAGTCAAAATATTTACAAAGATAACATATATATATATACAGTTCAGAATTTGAACTCCTAATCCCAGTTTTTAGTTTCACTAAAATTGGCCTCACACAAAGCCTGGCCTCACAAATTTGGTTTCTCAAATATATGCCTTCCGAAAATTTGGATTTCATAAAATCTGGATTTCCACTTTAATACAATTTTGGTTTTCGAACCTCGGATTTTGAACAGTGGCTATCAAACAGTGGATTTCGAGCAGTGGATTTTCAAACAGTGGATGTCGAACCTTGGAATGTCATAAAATCTGTCTTCTATCAATTCAGTGTTCAGCCTTGGATTTCAAACCTTGGACCTAAACATAATTAAATCTAATGTCAAAGCAACCATTTAAACTAAAGGTTCATGACACAAAACCGCTGCCAGAACACATCAATAATTATAGTTAAAAAATTAAATAGTCAAACAAAAAGCTAGTTTGCTTTAAATTCACACAAAACTGCTTCATACAAGAATGCTGAGTAATCATTAGACAAAATTTACAGTTAGTTGTCTTATACAAAAATTCGCTACGTGAAAAATTAAAATTCATACACTCTTTAGCTATTTATACAAATTTTAACATTTATCTTAACAGAAATTAGCTAGCAAAATTACTACACAACCTACCACAAATGCAGGGTTCAAAATTCACATAAATATTACAACATAACTTAAGAGATTTTTGTACTCACCCAGATGTGACACAGAAATTATTTTAAATATGACAAAAGTTCTGGCGAATTTGTGGAGCATAAAATAAATCCATAAAAGCCTAACACAAAGCACAAAGGGCATAAACTAAGCAGGCAATCATAGCTTCCAGAATCCAATTGAACAACTTTGTCTCACAGAAAAAAACTGTCACAAAAACTGGGGGGTAAAATTATCTCTGCTTATAAAGGTTTGCCAGGGTCTAGCCAATTTGTTATAGTTTCACAGTTTTGGCTAATAACACCTAGCTTCATGTATTTTGACAATGGACTGCATCCTTACCTTACAGTGCAGCATGAAAAACTATTTACCTGTTTAACTTAACATTATAATTTATAATTTCCATGGTTGAAATCTACATTTGAAGTAAGTGTGATATTTTGTTGTTAGAGGTTTCCCCTTGTGGGTGTACCATGTTTGTTTCCCGTTTAAAATTATTGTTTGCTCTCCTGAGTATTTGTTGAATTGTTTTCTTCTTCCCATTTATGGGAGAACCAATGGGAAGAAGTACAATGGAAAGTGAACCAGCCAAGAGCCACAGTTATGCGGCTGCAACTGGCAAAGTTATCGAAGTCCAAAATTTGGAAGTGCAAGAAATAAAAATTGAGCTGGAAATGTTAAAGGAATGTGGCAACCTTTTAGAAAAAGAAGGCCATAATCTAAAGTTGACACCTCCACTCGAATTAACATATAGTGTAAAGAGGAAAACAATAATTTATAAAACACTGAAATATCATCCAAGAAAATTGAAGTAGCACCAATAGAAGAAATTGAGCAAAGTTTAAAAGAGATTAAAAAGCAGATGACATTCATAACAAGAGGAAGAAAATATGGCACTGTGGAGGTGCGTTTTGATAGCGATGTCGAAGCGATAATGCACTCCACGGATGCCATAATAGCTTAATCAAAGGAGAATGAGTATTGGCCATGACTCCCTATAAACCTTTCCAGGGTTTCTGAGACAGGTAGGAATAAAGAGGAAGTTATCCTCTGACCAGAGAACCAACCCAAATACTTACAAATGAGAGAAGAATCTGTTAAAGCAGTGGTTCTCAACCAGAGTCCATATAAGATTTTTAGGGTCCACACAACAAAATAGTAAATTGGGGATCCACAATAGTATTTTAAGGGCCCCTGAAAAAATTTTGCTTTAGATGTATGTATTGGTGTGTAATGCAAAAAACAGCTAGGTTTAAGCTAATGTGCAAAAAAGAAAATTAGGAATTTTAAAAGAAGTATTGAGAAAACTAGTTTTTAAACACCAATCACTATAGTGGTCCACCAGAATAAAATACTATTCAAAGGGGTTCATTGATAAAAAATAGTTGAGAACCCCTGTCTTAAAGTTACTCAAGAGCTAGAAGAGGGGTTGATAAACTGGGCAATGGATTAATACATAGCATATTTTAAGGTGGAGAGCTGGCAGAATCATTAGCACACCAGACAAAGTGCATAGTGGCAATTTGTCTATCATTACATTCTGAGTTCAAATTCTGTCGAGGTTGATTTTGCCTTTCATCCTTTTAGATTGATAAAATAAGTATCAGTTGAGCACTGGAATCAATGTAATCAACTTACCCTCTACCCCAAAATTGCTGGCCTTGTACCAAAATTTGAAACCAATAATGTGGTTACCAGCTTTAAAATATGGACGAAAATTGCTTCTTACTTGTTGTTCTTGTGGTTGTTGCTGCTGATGATTTTAGTTTAAAATGTTTTATTTCTTTGCAGGTTAGTCTAGATTCCAGAGTAAGAGAAGTTATAAACCAAAATATGTTGGATCCATCTCCACATACATTCGATGAAGCACAATTGCAGATATATACTCTGATGCACCAAGATCCTTATCCACGCTTTCTTAATTCTCAGCTCTACAAAAAACTCATCGAGGAGGCCTCCTCGTGAGAGAAGACCTGAACTAAAAACAAAGCTCTGTTCTAGTTTTTCCCCCCATTTGCTACAAGGAAACTTGCTGCAGCCAATCAGAAGCTTCACTGACGGTCACTGAGACAGAAAGTGAAGGCACTCATAACTATTTCTACCTGTTGAGACCATTATCTGGCTATGACAAAGATGACAACTGTTGACCTGTACTGTGCTGGTAATGAAGATCTTTGGCCTCCAGCTCACACTGCTAGCCATTTTGTATATGTGGGTGTGAATATAAGTGTGTGTGTGAGTGTGAATATGTGTGTATGTGCATGCATGTGTGCTTGTGTGTGTGTACCACCAGCACGTGTCTATATGGCAGATTATGGCAGATACAGTCATTGTTGTCATTGCTGTCGTTGTTGTTGTTGTTGTGATTTATTGTTGTTGTTGTTAGTGTGCAAGGAGGACTTAACAGTGCAGTAATTGGACTGCACATCTGAACTTCATTCTTTTGTCATCTCTTGTATATTTTACCTCAGTGCTTTTTTGGAAGCATGTTCAGGAATTTTTCAGAAAGAAAAATATTGACAGAGATACAAAATTCAATGCATTTGTGAGTAATACATCCATAAGTGCACACATACACAGATATGCATTTTAATATTTACATACGTGCAAATTTTCACACACTAGTCACTCAATTTTTGGAAGGCAAGGAGTAGTGAAAATGTATTTATTATTCTCCGATAATAATGTGTTTTGATTTATTCTTTTTTTTTTCTAAATTAATTTAACGATATTTTTAAAACATTTTTAAGTAAAATTAGGCTTCCTAATTATAAACACATATTCACACACACAATTTATCACTTCCACATTCACATACATGTAATTATATACACCAATGTACATGCACATACATATACTTGTTACAAAAGGATTAAAATATTGAACATTATTACTAAGAATTTGAAGAAAATTTCAAAGTGGGGAGGGTATTATTTTTTTCTTTTCAATTTATTTGAATTTGTCAATAAAGAAAAACTCTTTCAATCTTTTCAAATGAATTCTGAAATTTAAAAACAGTTAATGAAAATCTCATTAAATCAAGAATACTAAGTGTCCTTGCTTGTTTTGGAAAGGACTAACTTTTTGGTTTATATATATATATCAGTCTTAACTAGAGGTGTTAAGGACAATGAGAGACTCATCAGAAAATGAAAGAAAATAAAAGGATTATGGCATCCCAAAATGATAGACCCATGAAATGGGGGCAGGTAGGGAGATGGTTCTTTTGAGAGTATCTCGCTAGATTATTAAGAAAATTAGAACAACTTGATAAAACAGCCACAAAAACTTGTTTTGTCATTTTTGTTTTGTTTTTTTCTTTGTCTATTTCTAGTTAATGCTAATGATAATTATAAGAGCAAGGGGTGGGATAAAAAATGTATATATATATATATATATATATATATATAAATTAAGAAAACTGGTGCAATATGGGACATTTTTTCAATGGGGTATATAATTTTACATCACGCATTCATTAAGAAAAATGCATATCTCTCTCTCTCTCTCTATCTATCTAGCTACATGCGTATCCAAAACACATGACAAAAACAAAGAAAAGAAAACCACACTTATTTATCTGTGAATATTTATGTGCAATTTTTATACATTTCTCTAAAAAGTATTTTAAAATGCTGAAATACAACATGGTAGAAACACAAAAAAAAGAAAAACAAATGAAAAAACATACAGACGCCGACCTTTTTTTCATTTCTTGTTTTCTTTCACCCCACTCCCCCATTACCTATCAACCTAAAATGAATCTAAATTATGAATTCCATTAATTCATTAACGAATATTTAATGTATCTGGAACACTAAACATCTAAAGAAAATCATGTCTTCAAAGCTTACTCAATGGTAAGAGTATTTAATTGTTATCAATTAAAATCCTGTGAAATTGGCCCAATTTTTTTGAGTTTGAACTTGTTACTCTATTATTATTTTCTATAATATTTATTATTATTATTATTATTACTATTATTATTATTATTATTATCATTATATTAATTTATTTTATTTTATATTATAAATATATATATATATGTATATATATATATATATATATATTAGATATATATATATTAGATATATATATATATATATATATATATATATATATATATATATATATACATACATACATATACATACATATGTGTATGTGTATATATATATCCTTCAATATGCATGTTATATAATATTCCATCAAATAATATATATTTATATATTGTATAATATAATAATTATATATTATATTTACATATATATTTCTTAATATAAAATAATATAAAGTATATTGTAATATATATAGTTTATTATATATATATATAATATATATATAATATATATATATATATTATATATATATAATATATATATATATTATATATATATATATATATATTAGATATATATATATATATATATTATATATGTATGAATGTATATATATTTACATATATTATATTTATATATATGGGTGTGTATAATTATATAAGTGTATGTATATATATTATATTAAATTATATTATAATGTATATATTATAATATATATATATATATTAGATATATATATATATATATATATATATGTATATATATATATATATGTATATATATATATATTATATTAAATTATATTATAATGTATATATTATAATATATAATATTGTTAGTATTGTTATTATCAATATTTTTTAGTGTGTCCAGGTTGTTTATTAAATCTAGTATTGTATTCAATTTATTGCATTTTCATTTCTCATAGCAGGATCAATAATCTACAAAGGAGCATTTTCAAATTATTATTGTTCTCTCTCTCTCTCTCTCTCTCTCTCTCTCTCTCTCTCTCTCTCTGTCTATCTATCTATCTATCTATCTATCTATCTATCTATCTATCTCTATCTATCTATCCATCTATTTATCTATCTATCCTATCATTCTATCTATCTCCTTACTAAATCTTGAAATCTTGTACATCATCACAAAGAATTTTGTGTTAAAAAAGAAGATACAAATAAAACAGAATTCAATCTTGTAAAATGACCAACAAGTTAACTATTTCCATTTTTAACCCTTTAAGCATTCTGATTAGACAGTCAAGTGTAATGCCTACTTATTCACATTGCTTCAAATTAATTACGCATTATCTTGTAGCTGTGAGATTTCACTGGTTGTTATATTGAAAATGACATTGTACAGAAGGTGTGAGGGGTCAGATCTTGCCAGTTTGAACATACAACAGGTAAAATATTTGTGCCAGATATGACCAGTTTAGATGCTAAAGGGTTAAACTGATTATGTTTTAACAGATTTACATTCTAAATTGAAATGTAGTCTTTTAATGATTAAAAAAAGTATTAGCAGAGTATTAACAGTAATCAGTCATATAAGCAGTAGATTCTTAATAATAAAACAAAAACCAATGACTTCAATAGCTGATATGTATACAAAGTTTGCAATATACAAATTTGAAGAGTGTCTAAAGCTAAAGTTACATAAGAGTGTTACTATAGCTCAGCATTATTACAAAGCTCAAATCAGTGTAACTGTCATAGGGTATTTGCAGTATAGTAGCAGAATTGTAAAAGTTATCAGTCTACCTATCTATCTGTCTGTCAGTCTATCTATCTGTCTATCTATCTATCTATCTGTCTATCTATCTATAGATTGATAGATGGATAGTTAGACATGTAGACAAATAGACAGATAGACAGACATGCTCTCTTTACAGAATAATTTTTACATTTCATTCTTAATGATAGAACAAATGAATATTCTGTTTATCGGCAGTGACAGATTCAATCTTCAGCTTTTAACTAATTAATTAATATTCACCACCACTTATATTGAGTACTCCTAATTATATACTGATAATGAACACTTATACACATACACACGCACACACACATGTGTGTGAGTATAAAATCAGTTATGCATATATTAGAACATATACTTATATAATTAAGAGGAAATTAATATTCATAGTGTAGAAAAAGATGATGGAAGTAAAATCAAGGTTGAGTGGACAAGATATTGGAGCTACTTATTCATCAATCAGTTCTGCTGTCAGGAATAGTTACCAGATCATTTAAGAATGTTGCCTGTGATAGACTGGTGTCCTATCCTGTGATATTTGAACAATTACATATATATGTATATGTGTAAATGGATATTCTTTTTCATGATGTATAAAATTAAGATTTTTGTATAATATTCAAGTCAAATTTAATTTTTCTTTCAATTTATAATTTATAATTCTACTTATCGAAAAACAAATCTAAATTGCTTTCTTGTGTATATACATATACATGCATATACACACACATATATATATTAAAATAAATATAACTTAAGCATTCTAATTGGAAACAAATTCATGGTGAGTTTAACACTGTAATCTATTATTTCAATTTCAACATTTTCTGTATTGTATTATGCTCAATTTCACAAGTTTTTAGCTCTGAAATATTTTCTGTGACTATCACAAAACACAGTGAGCCAGTGAGATAGCCGAACTTGTAGAGAGTCTAAACTTAAGTGACATTACAATATTTAGTTATTTCATTGCCCTACATTCTGAGTTCAAATTTTGCCAAGGTTGATTTTGGTCTATCATCCTTCTGGCACTGTAAGGTGGGGTGTGTTGGGTTTGACAAAATTAGTACATGTAATACACTCTGGGCTTGATTCAATTGACTATATCTTTCTTTAATGAGAATTGATTTCATTTCCAGTTAAAATGTATGAGTTATTCTTGTGACATGTAAAAGATACAAAGAATTTGTAGAATTACATGGAATCATGATTTTTAGTTTGTTAATGGTTGGTTAGTAAAACAACATAAAAGACTCACACATAAATTATTACATATTACATATAGTTTATTTGATTAATTTAGAACAAGACTTTTTTAGGAATTTCAGGAACTTTTTATTTTAAAAGTGCTTGATTTAACAATTGAAATCTGCCTACAAAAATAATAATGATAATAATAAATAAATAAAAAAATAAATTATTTTGAACTAATTTGGTTCAGATATAAAAGTTTTCAAATGTAACTTTTGTTTTAACCTTTTTTTTTAAAAAAAAAAAACCCACTTACAAATTTCCAATGACAGAAATATAGTGACTTCAAAATGAGCTAACCCTTTATATATATATTAAATTTTACCTGTAAGTGAAACAAAAATACAACACTTCAATTTCTCAAAGGTTAAGTACTTGGCATATGACACGTTGTTTCATAAGGAAAATTTTTAAATTGTCATTTTTAGTCAACCATAGTTCATTGTGACATTCCCCCTCCCCCTGCAAAAAAAATCATCACATATAATTATTTACTGAAAAAAAATAATAATAATATAATTTTTCATTAATCTAAAGAATATGAGGTAAGAAGAGATTGGCAGTTCATAGTTGACTTATATTTGCTTCATTCTGGTGCCATTCTGTTGTAGTTTGCTGTTTTCAATATAACTGGGGGAGATGCCCAGCTTATTGATTGATGTGTGTGTCTGTTTTGGGTGAGTTTGTATTTGTCTGTGAGTGTGTATGTATGTGTGTGTGTGTATATGTATACATATCTGTGAGTGAACAAGTAAAACACCTTCAAACAGTTTTTATCAGTAATTCGATGAAATGCACTTAAGTTGATTGATTTCTAAACATTTTGATGAATATTTCATACATGGGTTTTGTCTACATATCTGAACAGAGAATGAGAATTATTGGGATGTAACTATTATATTCCATCTACACTGTAACATATCTAATCAACCTATTGGAAACAAATACACATATGCATACATAAAAGACTCACATAGCTACACACAAAAACATGCAGACTCTTACTTTCATACATACATTAAATGCATCCACAGGCATGCACACAAAGTTTATTATAAAAGCTGATGTATTGAAAAAACGTATTGATGATTTACCTGAGATTGAATAAAGAAACATGTTTTACATCCAGTTGTAACAACATTTGACATGGATATAACAACCATTTGAAAGAGGTTAAATATGTGAAGCCACGACACCATATGAAACTACAACACCATGTGAAACCACAACATCATGTGAAGCCACTCCAGTGTTTAAAAGCTATCCTACTTTCATTGAAATCCTATTCATATTCTTGCTTGAGGTACTTTATACATATTTCACTGCTATATATTTATTATGTAATAATTTTTTCTTTGAGAATCTGGTGGCAATAATGAAATAGTAAGAATTCCAAACATTTCTTTTTAGTGGCTGGCCTAATCAAAGGGAGAGTAATACTCATGATGGCTTCTGAAACTGTGGAGACAGTGGAAGGAGATTAAGAAACCGCAACACAAAAGTTGCCACAGCAAAAAGCAGGATATGAAGCTATTGAGTTGTTCTTAAATTTGTGATGCTGTATCTAGTACACAATAACCTGCAAAACTGAGTTGAGTTTCATATCTCACCATTTTGTCAACATTGCCTTTCATATATCTGGAGAGGAGAGAGGAAGATTGTTAAAATGTGAACCAATAATATACTGGGTTGTAGAATGGAAATCAATTCAATCGCCTTTATCTCACCTCCTCTCTTTACAAAACTTGACTGTGAGTATGATGGAAAAAATATCATTATTAAATGCTTTTGTTTGGTAGAGAAGAAAGAGAGAAATAAGAAATTCAAATAATATTTTGGTGCTAGGAATGTCATCCAAGTATACAAACTTGTTCCCCTGTGCCAGCACAGATAAGAACTGGACACAATATTTAAATAAAATGTATTGCAATTACTTAGTATCCATGGTAATGTCCTAATACTCAGCATGGCCACAGCCCGAATGTTTAAAACCAGTAAAAGAGTGTATTTTATGAAGCTCAAAAACAAATTTGTGACTACATTTTTTTATGAGACTTTTTCAATTAATTATTGGCTCATTAAATGAAATATTCTTTTTAATGACAACAAACTACTACAAACTTTTCTGCCGAGCAAACCATAACATTATTACTAAAGTCTGGGGATGGAAATGTGGAGTAGAGACAGGTAAACATTTGGCTGATTTTGTATTATTATCATCATCATCATCATCATCATCATCATCATCATTATTATTATCATTATTATTATTATTATTATTATTATTATTATTATTATCATTATTAAGGTGGTGAGCTGGCAGAATTGTTAGCATACTGGGCAAAATGCTTAGTTGTATTTCACCCATCACTACATTCTGAGTTCAAATTCCGCTGAGGTCGACTTTGCTTTACATCCTTTCGGGGTCAATAAATTAAGTACCAGTGAAACACTGGGGTCAATATAATTGAATAGTCCCCACCCAACAAATTTGAGGCCTTGTACCTCCAATAGAAAGGATTATTATTATTGCTGTTGTTGCTGTTGTTATTGTTGGTTTTATTATTATTATCATCATCATCATCATCATCATCATCATTATTATTAAGGTGGCGAGCTGGCAGAATTGTTAGCATACTGGGTGAAATGCTTAGTGGCACTTCACCCATCGCTATATTCTGAGTTCAATTTCCACCAAGGTCGGCTTTGATTTTCATCCTATTGCGATCGATAAATTAAGTACCAGTGGTGTACTGGAGTCGATCTAATCAACTAGTCCCCTCCCCAACAATTTCAGGCCTTGTGCCTATAGCAAAAAGGATTATTATTACTAGTATAATTAAGGCAGTGAGCTGGCAGAACTGTTGGCAGACTTGGCAAAATGTTTAGTGGCATTTCATATATCTTTATATTTTGAGTTCAAATTCCATTGAGGTGATCTTTACTTTTCATAAATTAAGTACCAGTTGAACACTGGGTCGATGTAATCAATTTGACCCTCTTCCAAAATTTCAGGCCTGTACCTATAATAGAAAGGATTATTATTTTTCAATAAAAAAAATATTCTTTACATTCTGAGTTCAAATCTTGCCATGGTCAACTTAGTCTTTCATCCTTCCTAGGTCAATAAAATGAAATACCAATCAAATACTTAGGTTGATTTCAACTCAACTATTCCCTTAAATTTCATGCTTTGTGCTTATGTTAGAAACAATTATCATTATCATTATTATTATTATTATTATTATTATTATTATTATTATTATTATTATTATTATTATTATATTATTATTATTATTAAGGTGGCGAGCTGGCAGAATTGTTAGCATACTGGGTGAAATGCTTAGTGGCACTTCACCCATCGCTATATTCTGAGTTCAATTTCCACCAAGGTCGGCTTTGATTTTCATCCTATTGCGATCGATAAATTAAGTACCAGTGGTGTACTGGAGTCGATCTAATCAACTAGTCCCCTCCCCAACAATTTCAGGCCTTGTGCCTATAGCAAAAAGGATTATTATTACTAGTATAATTAAGGCAGTGAGCTGGCAGAACTGTTGGCAGACTTGGCAAAATGTTTAGTGGCATTTCATATATCTTTATATTTTGAGTTCAAATTCCATTGAGGTGATCTTTACTTTTCATAAATTAAGTACCAGTTGAACACTGGGTCGATGTAATCAATTTGACCCTCTTCCAAAATTTCAGGCCTGTACCTATAATAGAAAGGATTATTATTTTTCAATAAAAAAAATATTCTTTACATTCTGAGTTCAAATCTTGCCATGGTCAACTTAGTCTTTCATCCTTCCTAGGTCAATAAAATGAAATACCAATCAAATACTTAGGTTGATTTCAACTCAACTATTCCCTTAAATTTCATGCTTTGTGCTTATGTTAGAAACAATTATCATTATCATTATTATTATTATTATTATTATTATCATTATTATTATTATTATATTATTATTATTATTATTATTATTAAGGTGGTAAGCTGGCAGAATCATTAGCATGCCAGACAAAATGCTTAGTGGCATTTCATCCATCTTTACGTTTTGAGTTCAAATTCCATTTAGGTTGACTTTGCCTTTCATCCTTTTGGGAGTTGATAAATTAAGTACCAGTAAAGTACTGGGGTCGATGTTAGC
This sequence comes from Octopus sinensis, assembly GCF_006345805.1. NCBI lineage: Eukaryota > Metazoa > Mollusca > Cephalopoda > Octopoda > Octopodidae > Octopus > Octopus sinensis. Next base: position 57,674,972 of record NC_043000.1, on the reverse strand, counting down.
AACTATCCCCCTTCCCCAAATTTCTGGCCTTGTGCCTATAGTAGAAAGGATTGTTATTATTACTATTATTATTTTTATTAAGGTGGCATACTGGCAGAATCGTTAGCATGCTAGGCAAATTGCTTAGCAGCATTTCATCCTTTCAGGGTCAATAAATTGAGTACCAGTGAAACACTGGGGTCGATGTAATCAACTAGTCCCCTCCCATCAAATTTCAAGCTTTGTGCCTTTACTAGAAAGGATAATTATTTTTTAGGGCTGTAGATTACCAGAATCATTTGAGCATCATAAAAATGCCTTGTAGTATTTTTTCCAGCTTTTTACTTTCTGAGTTCAAATCCCACCAAAGTCAGTTTTGCCTTTTATCATTTTGGGATCAATAAAATAGAGTATCAATCAAGTACAGAGGTTGATGGTATCAATTTATCCACTTCTCTCAAAATTGCTGGTTTTGTGCCTAAATTAGAAACAATTGTTATTATTATTGGCTGATTCATTTGTGTCAGAGAAAATGCTTTAAAGTATTAGTTATAGTGTTATTCTAAATTCAAATCCTTCTGAAATCAGCTTTGTCTTTTTATACAGCCAATGTTGATAAAAGAAAGTAACAGTCAAGTACTGAGATCAGTATGATCAACTAACCAATTACTGGCCTGGTGCCTATATCAGAAATTATTATCTTTATTATTATTATTATTATTATTATTATTATTATTAAGGTGGTGAGCTGGCAGAATTGTTTCCACACCTGTCACTATGTTCTGAGTTCAGATTTCGCCAAGATCAACTTTGCCTTTCTTCCTTTCAGGGTCGATAAATTAAGTATCAGTGAAACACTGGGCTCAATGTAATCAACTAGTCCCCTTCCCAAAAATTTCAGGCCTTGTGTCTATAGTAGAAAAGATTATTATTATTATTATTAACATTATTATTATTATTGTTATTATTATTATCATCATTATTATTATCATCATCATTATTATTATTACTATCAGGAGAAGGAGGAGGATTGAAGAAGCATTGGAGTATTGGATAAAATACCTTGCAGTATTTCTTTCAACTCTCTACATTCTAATTTCAAATCCTACTGAGGCCAACTTTGCCTTTCATTTTTAAGGGTTTGGCAAAAATAGTACCAGTTAAATTTTGAGGGCAGTTTAATCAACCATATTTTTGACCTTGTGCTTATGTAAGAAATCCTTATCATCATTAATGGGATAGCTGTCAGAACTGATTGACTTTAGTTTTCATATTCATAGAATAACTAAAAGTTATATACTGGTATCAGTTTTATCAACTATACTCTTCCCTACCAAAATATTTAGCTTTGTGCATATATTAGAAATTATTATTATGATTATCATTAAGGCAGTGGACTGGCAGAATTGTTAGCACACCAAGCAAACTGCTTAGTGACATTTCGTCCATCTTTACAATCTGAGTTCAAATTCAACTGAGGTCAACTTTCATCCTTTTGGGGTCAATGAGAATTGGGTTCGATGTAATCGACTAGCCTCCTCCCCCAAAATTGCAGGCCTTGTGCCTATAGTACAAAGAATTATTATTATTATTATTATTATTATTATTATTATTATTATTATTATTAAAAAGGCAGAATGATTTGCATGGCAGACATTTCTTCCAGCTCTATGTTCTGAGTTCAAATACCATCAAGATTAACTTTTCTTTCAAATTGTTGGCATTGATAAATTAAGTGCCAGTCAAGTTCTGGGATTTATGTAATCGATTAGCACCCACCCCCACTACTCTCCCTAAATTTCAGGCCTTGTATTTATAACAGAGCGGATTGTTATTATCAATATTGCAAATTGTTGTAGAACAGAGCTCAAGATCTTGCAAATCCTACAGTTTACTTTCAATTCTGCAGCTCAGTTGAAGCCAATTTATCTTAGTGTTAACATTTTTCAGAAATGTCACAAGCATTTCACTCTCTCACTTCTCTCAATATAAATTGTATCTGAGTAATAAATTTTTGCCATATCAGTGGTGAAATTGAACCTTCTGCTTCTGAAATGTAGATAGAATTTGGTATCTGTTTTCTCAATTTATTGGGAATATATTTGAAACAAATCAAATTTGAGAAGTTTATCTTTCTTTTCTTTCTTTCTGTTTTTCTTCCCCCAGTTTCTGTTCTCTCAATCTTTTTTTTTATATTTGCATATTTTGTCTCTCCCAGTGAATTCACTGACTAAAATCGATAAGTCATCATTTAAAAAAAAAAAATGAAGGTTGCTTGTTTCTTAAAGTTACAAACTGAAGAAAAGTGAATAGTGAAAAATTAAGCCACTCTCTTTCATGAATCTTAGCTAAAATAGAAGATTATGGTAGAATTCTTTTCTTTCATTGTTTTACTTTATGTGGAATTTTTGCTTCAATCATTAACCCTTTCGTTACTGTATTTATTTTGAGATGCTCTCTGTTTTGTTCAATTAATTTTAAATATAACAAAGAATTTAGTAAAATAACTCAGTTATCATAAATTGTGACAATGGTTTGGTGGAAGATTTTAATTCAAAACTTATGAAAACAAGGCATTTGTACCACTGAGCCAGAGCCAGTTTCAGCCAAGTTGGTAATGAAAGGGTTAAATTATAGACTAAGATCTTTCATACTTGTATTTTTCTCTAAGTTCTTTGCTGTTATTTTCTCCTCTCAAACAAACCAGTATCATAACATGATCACCACAAATGCTCTCACTTGTTATCAAGTTACAGTTTTATACACTGGCTTTGATTCAATGAACTGTATCACTCTCATACAAAATTGGACCTACTACTATTACTATCATTACAACTATCTTTTGTAAATATAACAGGAATGAGCTAAATTTCTGGAAAACCAAGTTCATAACCTGATTTCAGTTACCAGTTGTAGCTCTTTTGACATCACTAGAGTTACTATCTCATTTTTCTTCATAGAGATCTTAGGCTTTGTGTCTTCATTAATTAACAAAAAAAACAAAACAACTATTACTGCTGATACTGTTGCAACTATCCTCTATTGTGAAGATGATGGCTATAGTTAAAATACCATATCTTCTATCATTGTTATTATGATATATATATATATATATATATATATATATATATTTATATGTATCTTGTTTCTCTTATATTCTTCTGACTTTCTCCGGTGTTATAGATGTAAAGAAATTTTAAAATTTTGCTGCTTTTCTTTTAATTTTTTTTTTTAACTCTGTGGTTACCCCATTTTTAGGTTACAATGTAACTTTGTTTCTGTCTAAAATAATTTCTTGCTCATCAATTTTTATTGATTACCAATGAGCAATAGTAGTTAAAAAGGAAAGCAGAAAGAAAGCCAATGAAAAGGTAAAAATCCAGATCAAAAATTGAAAAATAAGAACAAAGTCCTACATTGTCCTAAAACACCAATCATCTAAACTGTATTTATCATTTATCAACAATCTATATTTGTTACTATCCTCAGATTGGTCCTATCAGTTTACATATTGCTGTCGTTGTAAATGAGCCAACACAAAATAGCATTGCAGTTGGCTAGGTTATTGTTATTGCCTTTACAACAGGCAAGTACTTTGTCTTACCTCTCTATAAACAGGGTCTAAATAAGTGAAACTGTACACAAACTATTACAGCTGAAATTATTTATAAAAATTTCTGAAATATACTCAAATATAGACATGCATATTTGCTAATCCATATATGCACACATACATACATACATACACACACACACATGCGCACGCACGTGTGTGTGTGTGTGCAAACAAATATATTTACATTTATATATTAGTGAGAGTATTATTTTGAACCTGGATTTGTTTAAATGAAAAAGTGGTCATGCTTATCAAATTATTGTGTTGGGCAGTGTAAAATTATAAAAATAAAAAATTTTTGGCATAAATCTCAAGAAGAAAGGGGAGGAAAAAAGTAAAGCAAAGAATTATTTTTGTAGTGTTCTTATCTTGAAATTTCTAGATTCTATTGATTTATGTTGGCTTGCCTTTTCTTATTTTGGTGGGGGCACATCATTAAAAAAAACGTGTTTTTTTTTCAAAAACATTGGTTATAAACCAAAATAAATGCATTTAATATACAAGTTTCTTGAAGATGGTAATCATTTGAAATCTACCTTAGAACTTTCATTACAAAACAGATTATTTTCTTTGCTGAATGTTCCAGTAACTAACTCCAAACAGATCAGTTTGTATCTTCAGATGACATTCTTGTAATCACAGAATTCATACTTTTCAATATTTTTTCATGTGTTACCTGGTGTTCCAAGATTAGTTGCTATGAGCCAAAGAAGTGAAAAATGACAATTATAAACAGACAGAGCAGCTGTTGATATCAATATAATCATTGCTTGATATCTACTGATATCCATTTATGATCCTGATAATTGGGGGGAAAAATTAAACATATCATTCTATTTCCTTCGAAGTAAAAAAACATTTAAATTATGATGTCTTTCTAAAGTCATAGTGGCAATTATTTACAGTGCACATCAGTATGTTCTGGAGAAGATGAAATGACCAAATGGGTAAGATATTGCACTATCAAACTGAAACAGCTTCAATTCAAATCTGCTGCCAGCCATTTTATTGTGTCTCTGGGCAGTACGTTTAATTCTTTGTTACCTTAGTTCATCCAGATATCAGAAATATATACCAGAACTTATGGTAAACTGGTAAACAAAAAATTAGCATTCTGTCCAGTGGCAAGACTTATCTCTCTTATCTCTCTCATAATTTAACAACATGAAACTCAAAATAAACCTTGATTTTATAAGTCTTTATGGTTCATGAAGACATCCATTTTGCACCCCTCAAAAAGTTGTACCACTTTTGATTTCATGACTTATGGCTTTCAGTTATGATAAACTTTAATTAAATATATTCATTTTGAGATTTAGTTTGAAACACCAATGATAATAACAGTTTTGTTTAAACAACATTTCAATCATTCCACATATGTTGTCATATCTGTGGACAAGATATCCGAGTCTGACATCCATATTTTTCCACTTCCTGTATTACTGATATTTTATACGTCATTTCAAAAGTATAGCTGTTGGTATAAGATAATTTCTCATTACTGTCATCTGATATGTCATACATGCAAAGAATATTTCTTTATTGAAAATAGCACTTACTGCTTTCATCCCATATGCACTACATTAAAGCTTTGTTACTTGAACATAAGCCCTCACTTAGTGTTAGCTTTCTGTGCCATCGTAGTTTCCATTTTGAAACTATCTCATTTTATGTGTATTTCTTATTGCATGACATTGTCAGCCACACACACACACACACACACACACACACACACACACACACACACACACACACACACACACACACACACACACACACACACATGCATGCATGCACAGACACACACACACACACATTATATATATATATTGAACAGCTTTTCTTCCCTACGCATTTATATGAAAGATATGGCTTTGTGTTCAAGTTTGATCCTTTTTTTATCAACAATTCTTCCTAAGTCCATTAACGTTTCAAGACCTCATCTTCTGAATGAAATAACAAAAGTAGTGCATTGCTGTTGTGTTTTGTAATACACAGAAAGGGATCATAAATATGATAAAGTCATCATTGCCAGTAGTCAACTCTTGGTTACTTTCATAGTTTACTTCACATGTGCTTCATCTTCAGTGAGAGTACATTGAGTTCTTGACCAAACATTTCATTTCACATTTTTATGAGCACTTCGATATCTGATATGTGCCACACCATGCACCTATACAGGTAATGTTGATTTGATGGAGGAAGTGAACTAATGTTCACCACAAACATTTGATCTCTATAAACAAATCATCTGTGCAGGTTGTTTAGCAAGAAGTTGTGGAAGTATCTCTATCAGACACAAGGGACTGTCAATAACATTTGTGTTGTGAATTTTTTATTTACATTTTACTATAAATAAAGTATTCATTGTTTTAACTCATAGATAATCTGACAAAATAATCTGAAAAATTACAGAAGCTCTATTAAAAGTAAGATACAATTTATAAATCACCACACTGATACAGGAGATATAACAAAATTATGAAATAAAACCAGAGTTAAAAACTTTAAAATTTTCACTCCATTAATAGTGACTTTTATCATTCACAGAATCATTCCTATGTTTTATACTAGCCAGAACATAACATTGCAAAGACAGGTCACTATTGTGATTTCATCTACAGATTGGAGCCACAAAGTTCTTCAAGTGATTATGGACTTGTTACAAACGAAAATAAGGACGCAACTGAGCAACTCCCAAAAACATTGCTTTTCATACCAACATTATATTTATATATATATACATCTGTATTTTTGTATGTGCGCGTGTGTGTACATAGTGAAAGACAGAGGAGAATAGAGATTGTTAATAACACATTAAAGTAAAGATAGCATTTTGGTAGTATTTATGTTGATAATGTAACATATATTTTCCTATATGAGTTATGAGTGAGGGAGTAGATGACAAAATGCATGAAGCTAAGTGTAAAAAACACAGTATGGTATGAGAATCACTGACGGAGAGGGTTCATCTTTGATTGGAAACTTGTACATCCATCGTTTAGCTCTAGGTCTGCTGAGTGGAACTAAACAGCACATATATATATATATATATATATATATATATATATGAAGAGTGTTGTAGTTCACTTGAAGCATTGTAGTACAGATGTAGAATAATAGATGAAAAGGGGAATGAGGAAAGCTTCTAACAATGCAGAGAAGGAAGTTAAAAATCCTTTATATTTCAGACACAAAGGTCCATCTTCAGAAGTGTACAGTAATAGAAATGTGTGCCTATGTAGATCCTGCCGTTTGAACAGCCGGATAGCAGTGACTTTGTTTTAGTCCAGTGCTTGTGCTAGTAACACCAGACTAAAATAGGATCACTATCCATCTGGCTATCAGAATGGCAAGATCTACATAGACACACACTTCTTTGATTGTACACTTCTGAAGACGAGCTTTCGCACCTGAAATATAAAGGTTTTTCAACTTGCATCTCTGCAGTGTTAGAAGCTTTCCTCATCCTCCTTTTCATTTATTATCTACTTCATATATATATATATGTGTGTGTGTGTGTGTATGCATACATACATACATATATATATATGATTGTATGTATATATATACATGAGAGTTCTACACATCTGCAAAACAGTCTGGAGATAAAAGACCTGCATATAAGAGAGTTGCATACTTTAGAAAATTGTATTAAAAGGTGTATGTTCACAAATTGTGAATCTGAATTTGGTATGTTACTAATTCTTAAGCAATAGATGAAGTGAATCAAAAAATTGTATACATGTGTACTAAATAATGAATTGAAAATTTGTAACAGACAATATTGAATCTTTACATTAACATAATATTAATCTGTTGAAATTTAACCTAGTAGGTATTTTCAAATCACTTAACAAGAAATTTTTATTGATGACAGGAAAAAATTTTATGATATGTGTATGCTAACAATAGAAATTATATTCTAACAAGATTCAGCTTCTAAGTGTGCTAAAATATCACAGCAAATATTTTTCTTTGTGGCAGTAAAATATCTTAGTTCTTTACAGGAATTTAACATAGAATTGTTGTGGAATAAAAAAGTTCATCTTAGAAAGATTACAACCTTCATTACTCTATTTATAAGGTTTGGTCTTCTGTAATATCTTCCAAATGTATAGTTTTAAATATTTCTTATAAACCAAATGAACTTTATTAAACTTTTTGTCAGGCTATCTTTTATATTTGCAAGAATGATATTGATGTTGTTGAGGGAACCTTTACAATGGATGAAGTGAATCTGCTTTCTTCTTCTCATGCTTGACAATAAGTTCTCTGGTGGTGATAATAAATTTCATTGTTTCAGTTGAAGTTTGTCAAGGTGGTTGCATTTTATAAACATTTCAGGCTTAGCATTTAGATAACAGAATTGAACAGCTATGTAGTATGTGACACTTTTCAGATGTATGTAACTCACACTATTCATTGTCATTGATGTATGTTTTGACTCTCCCAAGGATTTCTCATCTGATGTTGAAATCAGTAGCTTGTTTTTTCGAAATAGCAGATATGATTGAATAGTTTTGTCACACCTCTTAACTATATATCTTCCACAATTCCTATATAGTATTTACATACTACTTCAATGTTTGGTTTGGTTGGGACACTTCTAATTCATAAATTTTTTGCTCCAGTATTGCATGTATAGTTAGCCTCAGTTACTTTAGAATGTTTATGAGTTACTAGTATCTTCATATCAATGATATGCATCTATGTATGTGTGTATGAATATGTGTGTGTGTGTGTGTGTGTGTGTGGTGTGTGTGTGTGTGGAGAGTACATCTTTTCATTTTGACATATGCTGATGTACAACTGTGTTCTAAATATGTTTTTTATTAGGGTTTTTACACATTTTCATTTGAGTTCCCTGCTGTTCATTTGTAACAGTAGAGTTCATAAGTCCATCATTAATATTCGTAGATCCTCAGAATTTCATCTTCAGAAGGAAGTAATGTTGTTATGATATGCTTCTCTGTCATAGGCAGGACTGTTTTCATTGATGTATATATCACTATCAAAATTTCAATTATGACTGTTAGATTTATGCATCAACAGCAACACATCTCTTTTTGTTTGTGACTTGCATTTGTTAACTTGTTTGTTTATTTCTTTTATTTTCGCTTTGTGCTGTGGTATGAGAATTGCCTCCATCATTACTTGTCTATTTTTATGGGAATTCTGTTGAGTAAAGATGTATTATCCACAAACATTTTCCTCTCCAGTTTTGTACTGTATTGCAATTAATTGTTCTTTGTTGTAAGTGCATGAGGAGCCAGCAGTGGAGTGTCTGGACTGTATAACATTTGAAATCATGAAGTTTACAAATTATGTATTTGCAATTGAGTTTACTTACCAATTGTAGCTGGATCATTATCATTAGGAGTTTGCTCATAGGCTTACAATAAGATGTTTTGTTATTCATAAAACATTTGTAATTTTAATGGTTTGTAATGTGTTATTACTGTTAGTTTATGGTTTTGTGGTTTTATTTTTATGAAATTTTTTATACTATACTATAGAATGCATTTGATTCAGTTAATACATTTTATGCATGGCTTGTGCGTTTAAACCTTTAAGTGCAGAAAAGTGTTGCATGAATGTGTATCCCAAACAGGCAAAAAACAAAAAAATATCTTTTTCTTTGGGGTAATTTTGATACTTATTTTCACTTTAAATAAGTACAAAAGTTATAATAATTCTTAGTCTCTCACACAATGAAATTTACAATTTCATTACTGAAAAGTGCCATAAAATATTCACTTCCCTTTGCTGATGGCCATATCCATGTACAAATTTTAAAACATTAATTCAGGATGTCCACTGTTCTCTAATAAAACATCAATCAATGATATCTGCCATTTAAGGGTTTGTATAATGTATTTGTTGCATTTTATTTATTGGTCTATGAGTTTGTAAAAAATAAAACACTCATCATCATTATCATCATCGTCGTTTAACATCCGTTTTCCAAGGTGGCATAGGTTGGACAGTTCGACTGGGGTCTGGGAAGCCATGAGGCTGCACCAGGCTCCAGTCTGACCTGGCAGTGTTTCTACAGCTGGATACCCTTCCTAACACCAACCACTCCAAGAGTATAGTGGATGCTTTTTACGTACCACTGGCACAGGGGCCATAGGGGGCTGGCAATGACCATGATCGGTTGGTGCTTTTTACATGCCACCGGCACGTTTTTGCTTATTCTGTGGATTTCTTCACCTAGTGCTTCATGTATGAAAGACAATCTAAATGCTATTCTAAGGAATATAGTACTGATATTTTGTACTTGTGTGAACATGAGAGCATAATCATGTCTCCATCAAAGTATATGAATATATTTGTTTTTAGTGTAACAAAGATATGATATGTCTGATATTTTTTATCTGATTATTTTACGTTTGGAAATTGCATTTCATTTGTTCTGTTGTGAATGTTGAATTTTTAGTCATTTTCCATTTCTAGATGTTTCTTTCATTTCTCAATATATTCCTGTGTCCAAAGAACTTGTAAAATACAGAGAAAAAAACCTTGATAAAAAGAAACAAAACTAAAAATCAATTATTATGCTTTAAAAACTATATAGATCTATATACATACATACATGCATAGATACACATACGTACATACATATATACCGGAGTAAACACATAAATGTGAAACAAGGTGGAAAAAAAGAGTACTCAAATACCAGGGGTAGAGTAATATGCTTTATTTAAAAGTAGCAGAAATTCAACAAAACCTGTTACTCGGAGTTTCATGTTCCCATTTGTCGGAACGGGAACGTGAAACTCCAAGTAACAGGTTTTGTTGAATTTCTGCTACTTTTAAATAAAGCATATTACTCTACCCCTGGTATTTGAGTACTCTTTTTTTTCACCTTGTTTCACATTTATGTGTTTACTCCGATATATATATACATATAGGGTTTGTGTAGTGAAATTTCATGTTACTTCAAAGCTTTCAGGTACACAGCCCTGCTGTTACATCGGGGAGGATCTTATCATCATCATCATTTAACATCCGTTTTCCATGCTGGTTGGATGGTTTCACTGAAAACTGGTAAGCTGGGGAGCTGCACCAGGTTCCAGTCTGATTTGACATGGTTTCTATGGCTGGATGCCCTTCCTAATGCCAACCACTCCAAGAGTGTAGTGGGTGCCTTTTACATGCCACCGGCATGGGTGTCAGTTATGAAACACTGCCATTGGCCACAACTGTAATCTCACTTGGCTTGTCAAGTCTATATTTTTTTTTGTTTGGACATTCATAAATACAAATAAAAAAAAATTATAACTGCAAGCAACGACCTTTTTTCGAGTAGCATGTAGAATCTGTGGTCAGTACTCTAAATTTACAATCTATAGCCATTTTAACTTATTAACAATTCAACATAATTATTTGCTATCTGTTTCTAGACATCATTAATATTTCTAATATTACTTGGTACTAGTTTTGGCTGTATTTTCTAACAAATATTCCTAATATTTTAGAAATAGAAAGCAGTATAATTGCCAAAATCTCTAAAATCATGCACAAGCTTTATCTTAATGTAAAATTTGATTGATTCTGCTTGTAAGTTGTAAGATTTCAATAGAAATAGGTAGGTGAATGGAATTTTATGGACATCAATGATGATGATGGTGGCTGTTCATTCATGAGTGAGGAAGATTGTCACTGATCATTGTCCATGCAGAATGCCAGCAATGCCCATTTATGAGGTTATTGTACCCACAGTTGGTTTCACCTGGGTTCACACCAATAGTATCCATGCTTGTCATGGCACCCTCCTACCCAGCCAGGCACCAAAAAGTTACCCTACTGGTGATTGCACAACTTTAAATTTTAGGACCAATGAAGCTTTCACAGCACCTCATACCTCCACCTTATTGATATGATCCAGATACAAGCTAGGGCAAGATGTCCAGTGCCAATAAGGGTCACAGGCTCAGGAATGTGGGAGCACCATGATCTCAAACACAAGCAAAAGATCCTCAAAATGTCCAATGCCATTCCCTACATATCTGGATTTACATCAGATTGAACTTCTTCTAGAGATATGCTTTAGCAAGTGCTGAGGGGTACCTCACTCCCAATGATCTTCCAACACAGCAGATACCAACCTGGAATTTCTGGGTTGGTATTGACAGATCTTGCTTTCAGTTCTGCTGGGTTTCCTGCAACCCTCCTCACCAGACAAGCCTAGCAGGGGTACTGATTTAGTTACCAACAGCCATACAATGCAACAGGTTGTTCTGGATTCCACTTTACCAGAATCATTCAGGAGTGACCACACAAGTGACTTGATATATTTATATGTGTGTGTGCGTGTGTAACTATATACCTACATATAGATATGTGTGTGTGTGTATATATTATGTTTTATATATATATATATACATATATATATATATATATATTTATATATATATATATATATATGTGTGTGTGTGTGTATATATATTTATGTATATATATTTATGTGTATATATATATATATTTATGTATATATATGTGTGTGTATACATATGTACATAAAAATCCTCCATATTACAGCGGGTTTGGGTTCCTGAAAACTTTGTAAGTGGCATGAAATTCCATTACACAAAACCTATTTCCCCTTCCACTTTCATTTTAAAAACTGCGATGTACTCCAACTGAATCCTTTTTCAGGAACCAAAACATTAATACAACTATTTTTATGCACGAAAATAGCCATATTTAAACATTTAAAGTACAGTACAGTATACATGAAAGCATTTAAAAAGAAGATTAGGAAATAAATAAGAATAAACTTATAGCTTTCTTTTGAATGCCTTTCATGTTTATCTGTACATAATGTGCAGTTTGATCATCAATCCATATACTCAGGAGTCATTTATTTTTAAGTAATACACCAGACCTCTAAAAAAAAAACCATGTCCGGGCAGGTAATGAAATAGTTACTCAAACACATGATGAAACTTAGTCTTTCCTGTCATGTAAGTGTTGCAAGGCTTAATATTTTTGAATTGTGACTAAGTTTTCCTTCCAAATCAAACTTTTATAAAAATGATTCATTTAACATCCAAAATGAATCCCTTTTGTGACTCCACTCTGTACTCTGCTTTCACTTTTGAAATGTTAAAATCCATTTCAACTGTTGAAAGATCAAAATGTTAGGTGCAGATAAAACATTATTGAATCTAAGAAGTAATACTCTCTCTCTCTCTCTCTCTCTCTCTCTCTCTCTCTCTCTCTCTCTCTCTCTCTCTCTCTCTCTCTCTCTTTCTCTCTCTCTCTCTCTCTCTCAAAAAATAGGAAGATAACCAGTTCTATCCATCTGGAATTGTTTACAGCCACTTTTTTCTCTTCTGTTCGGCCAGGGGTTTTCAATCATCTTTTATCTATGGACTCCTTTAATTGTTATTTTATTCTGGTGGACTCCCATAGCCATTCAATGTTTAAAATTAGTTTTATAGAAGCTTTGAAATTACTATTTTGTTTTTTCACACATTAACTTGTGTAGGTTGAACTATGTAAAATGTTAAAGAAGAAAATCTAGCTGTTTCTTGCAATACATACCAATTCATACATCTAAAGCAAAATTTCTTCGGGGACCATTAAAATACTATTGTCGACACCTAATTTACTATTTTGCTCTGTGGACCCCAAAAAATCTTATATGGACCCCAGCTGAGAACCACTGTGTTAGGTAGACAAAAAAGTGTCTTGCCTTAAGTCTTTTATAGGCTCTTCTAGACAGTTGTGAATCATAGTCAGATTGAAGCCTGTAAGAAAAGTATGAGCAAGAAAAGAATTCCAGAATACTGCAGTTATGATGAGGTATCATTGGTAAGAATGTTTAGAAGGAGTCTTCAAGCAAGTAGAGGAGAAACATTATAAATCAGTTGTGGGCAACTTGTTGCCTGTTGGACTTTATGCATGGTACACCTAACAAAAAATTACATTGAACTTTTTTAGTAGAGTGGCCCATCTGATGATGATACATGTCTCATGCATCCCACTCCTTGAAAAAGGTTGCCCATGCCTGCTACAAATGATAAGAGATGTGGGCAGGGTAGAGCAGGAAGAGTAGCTCTCTTGACATTTTAGCAGGATCTCTGATACTGGTGTGGCAGGGAAAAGAAGAAATGACAAATCATGGTATGACCTCAAAGCACAAAGAATTCTGAACAAGCTCTGCTAAAGGCACCTAAGTGTCAGACAGTGACATTGAATTGGGCTACAGAATAGGTCTTTCACAAGTACAATATGACAGACTTCCATTGCTTCTATCTACCCAGTTTCATACAAAATGATTGGGGTTGACCTGAGGCTAAGGTAGATACCATTTGCACAAGGTGATATGTACTTGGAAAGCAAAGTTCTTAACTACACAGTCATACCTGTGCCCATGGTTATTATACCACTTCTTAGTTCAGAGAAGCAGAATCCATTGTAGTTGCAGTATAAGTGGCAGAAGGAAGTGCAATGAGGATGACAATATTTTTCCAGTTAGTCAACACAATGAAACTTTCTTACACATCAATTTTGTACTAGTTGTAAAATGTTGATAAAATCAATACAACAAATATTCTACTTTCTTACTAATTTCTTTGAACTTAATTAGAAAGACATCATTAGAATACAATCTGCTATAATCACCCAAGGACATCTTTCTCTTTTAAATGCTAATTTTCTAATGTACTTCCTTTTGCCAATATTTCAGGCAGGAATTTGGTTAATCAGAGACTTTTACAGATATAGTTTGTCTAATTTAGAATATAGTGAGGAAATTTGTTAATGTAATTTAATGACCTGTTGTTTGCAGTGAATACAATTGTGAATAAACCAAATATTGAAACATATTTACAATATAATGCACAAGTGATGAAAAGCAAACGCTTACAAATTTAGATCTTTGTGTTAATAGGAACTTACATATAATAAAATTACTCCATTGTATGAGATGACCATTACCTTTAATTCAAGAGAAAGAGCAGTACCCATGACCTTTCACAGGGCCTCTGAGACTGGTGGGAGAATGGAAAGAAGGTATCCTCAAACCAGAGACCTGGCCAGGATGCTTGCTATATTTTTTTAATGTAATAACTTCTGTTTCAGTATGAAAAGATCAGTGGGTTGTTAACACTGCATATTTCACCTTTCTGTGTTTAAAATATAGACCCAGCTAGACTGGTTTGTCTAATATGCATAACAGTGCATATGCTGGCAACGTGGATTAATTCATTCATTCATAGTGCACTATATATAGTTTTTGGATAATATAATATATGGTGATCATTTTAATAAGTATATTCCTCACTGTGGAAAGTAAACAAAATGGTTACTCTGCAGGTATTTATGGGCAGAATAATTAAGAATCAGTCTGACAATTTCTAGTCTTTCTTTGATGAAGCTCCAACAACAGTTGAATCTGGTCAGATCACGCTTACTTTTAGTGTCTATGTAGTATGACCAATTTATTTTTTACAGCTACACTCAAATTGTATGCTTATTAAAAGATATACCTTACATTGCTTTACATTTAAATACTGTGTGAAGCACAATGAATTCATGCATTTGTGTGTGTGTCTGTATGTGTGTGTGTGTGTGTGTGTGTGTGTTGGAGAGTATGTATATTATGTATGAGCATCAATGTTTGTCTTGAGACAATGTCACCATTACTCAACATATGTTTTTTAAAACGTGCACTCAGATAATGTATGTAGAAAAACATATCAGGTTTAAGGTTACCTTAGGATAAAATGGGGGAAGAGTCAGAAATGGAGGGGTAAACTCTCCATTTCTATCTCTGCCTCATACAAATTTTTTTCTCACACATACACATATACATCTCTTTCACTCATCTCTCTCTTAGATGACATTGTATACAAAGTAAATATTTTTTTAAAACTATAGTTATTAAAAATTCTAATTTAAAAATCATATCTTCAAAATGTTAATATGCAGTTTCAAACATCATGGAAGGTAAAACAATTTATTTATTCTTTCACATATAAATCTGTTTATATTTTATAAAGTCAAGCATAAAGTTGACTGAGTTCTCAGTTTTTACATAAGGGTTTTTTTTCAACACAGTCAATGGTGGTTTAATAAGCCATCCAACAAAACTTGGAAGTCCAAGCCAATGATAAAATTTTCAATCAGTTTGACTCTATTCTCAAAATTGAGTCACTTCATCAATAAATATCTCCTTGTTATTAATATTTCTATATCTAACTTTAAAATAATATCCTCAACTTAATATTCACAGACACGTGCACATGCACACACATGCACGCACATACACACACACACACATATATGTATATGCATATATATATATATATATATATATATATTATATATATATATATATATATATATATATAATATATATATATATATATATACATATACACACATATGTACACACACACACACACACACAGATATATTCTTTTAGTCTTTTATTTGTTTCAGTCATTTGATTGTGATATACACACATATAAGTGTATATATGCATGCATATATATATATATAGACATATACACACACATATATACATATATGTATACATGCATATACGAAGTCGGATCAATAAGTATCTGGATCGTTGCCATAGTAATGAAGCTAAAGCACACAGAGTGAAGCCATTTGGTACAGATTGACCTTGAGTTCTGCTGTGCACGGGTCCTAAGTTTCAATGTTCTAGCTCACTTCTGCTGTTTACAGCAGTGCTTGGAAGGAAGGTGTGTAGCATGGGATCGTCGCATTGACCATGACAGAAAAAGTTGTCGTGGTGACACCTGCTCAGAGGCCTATGCAAAGTTGCAGAAAGTGTATGCAGAGGAGTGTATGAGCCACACACAAGTGTACAAGTGGTTCAGACGTTTCCAAGATGGCTGTAAAAATGTTGATATTGATGAACATTCTGGGAGACCCGCAACCAACCAAACTGAAAAAAACATTGCAGATGTGTGTGCAGCTGTGAGGGGAAATCTTTGAATCACCATGAGTTATCAGAGGATGTGCAGACTAGTTACAGTTCAGTTCAGTCCATAATCACTGAATATTTGGGTATGAGACGCGTGTCTGCCAAGTTTGTGCCAAAACTGCTTTCAGCTGACCAAAGAGATGCTTGGGTTTCAGTTGCACAAGATCTCCTTGATTGTATCCAAAATGATGAAAACTTTTTGAAAATTTTGCATAGGCCTCTGGGCAATTTTTGCCAAGCTTTTGTCAAAATGTAATGCTGATTCTCTGCTCAACTTTCTCTGTTAAAGTCAGTGTGACAATTACATGCTACACACTTTCCTTCCAAGCACTGCTGTAAACAGCGGAATTGAGCTAGAATATTAAAACTTTGTGCCTGTGCATTGCATAGTTCAAGATCAATCTGTGCCAAACAGCTTTAATCTACATGCTTTAGTTTCATTACTATAGCAACAGCCCAGATTCTTATTGATCAGACCACATATATACATATATATATGTTTGTTATATGTCAAGTTATATAAGTTATATATATATATAAAAAAAAAAAAAATTTTAATATGAAACTGAAGGATTCAACACTTTTTAGAAGGGTAGATATTTATTAACCTTTTATTAACATGAAAAAAATTGACAATGACTTCAAAATTTGGGTTTGCTCACCTTTAACAGTCTGTTGATAGGGAGCTAGCTGAAACTCTAAACTCACTGTCAATACTCTTTCCTTGTTAATGTGTATGTATATATATATATATATATATATATATATATATATATATATATATATATATATTTATATGATATCTAAAAAAGAGATGACTAAACAATAAATAAATAGTTATCTTATGAACTTCATTAGCTTACATCTGTTTCCTCTATATGATATGGTAGACTGATGATTGAGTGCCTGTGTAACACCTTACACTTTCATCAGAGCTTCAAACATGCACTTCATGTTTGACGCTCTGATGAAACTGTAAGGTGTTATTCAGACACTCAACTATGAGTCCACCATATCTTATAGAGGAAACGGCTGTAAGCTAATAATGTTCATAAGATAATCATTATTTCTTTGTCATCACTTTTTTCATTACCATTCAGTGTCATACATATAGTGAATTCTACACCAGGTTATTAGTATCACAATACTTAAGCAAAATATTAAAACATGATGATTATATAACATCTGGATATTATATAACCATCATTATTCAATATCTGCTTTCTACTCTGGCATAGAATGGATTATTCAACAGGAACCATGAAGGAGAGGATTCTGCCAACCTCCAGCGTCTGCTTTGGCATGGTTTCTACAGCTGAATACCCTTCCTAATGCCAACCACTTTACAGAGTATACTGGGTGCATATTTATATATGATGTTATATAGTATAGTCATCTGGTATATTAGTTCTTCTGCTAGAAGTAAGAGTGCTATTTTTTTTTTATTTTTTACAGTTTGCTAGTTCTCTGTGCCTACTTTAGAAATTACTCTGTGTGTGTGTGTGTGTGCGCGCGCAAAGGCAGCAGATTCATAAAGTCATTAGAGTGACAATGTATCTTGCGATATTTATTCTCAATCTCTATAGTCTTGAGTTCAAATCCTGCCAAGGTCACTTTTGCTTTTCGTCCTTTTGGGGGTCAAAAACCTAAGTGGGGTTGCTGTAATTGATTAACACCTCCCCACAAATTTCTGACCTTGTGTCTAAATTAGAAACCATCCGTATTATTACTAGGTGAAAGTAACATAATGCAGACTAAATGCATTACTGTATTTAGTTGTGTTTCTCTCCTTCTACAGGTTGCCTTTCATATCTCAGTGCTCATTAAGCTAATTAACTCTCAAATATAGTGGTATTGACTTAATCTATTATGACACTTCTTCATAAATTCAATGATGTTGCATAAATATGAATGATCTTCATAATAATAATAATTATCCTAATAAAAATAATTCTCTCTAATTTTGGCACAAGGCCAGCAATTTCAAGATGAGGGTATTGGTTGATTACATCAATCCCAGTATTTTATTTTATCAACTCTGAAAGGATGAAAAGTAAAGTTGACCTCAGCTGAATTTGAACTCAGAACATTAAGTCTCAGAAAAAATGTCACTAAGCATTTTGTCCATGTGCTAATGATTCTGGCAGCTCACTGCCTTAAATAATTATAATGATGATAATAATTTACTTATTTAGGCACAAAAGTGGCAGTTTTAGGAGAGGAAGTAGTCTAAAAACGCAGATTTAGGTATTGTCGATAAATAGTACCTTAGTGTGGTGAAATGCTCCTAATAACATAAATCTGTGATACAGATTCAATTCATAGTTAATTTAATTCATTTTAGTCCACATATCTGTAATTTGCAACCAAGGCAAGGAAGGGGATCCATCAAGCTGTCTTAACAACAACACACTACTTGAAGACATGTTGTGCTCAATCCTGATTGAGTTAACCTGTGATTAAAGGCATTCCATCCATGACCAACCTGTTTTTTAGGATTAGCTAGAATTACTATCTGATATGTTCTTGCCTATTTTATGATGCTCAGGTATGATTTCAGGGAGATTTGGCTGCTGTTTCTATAAGGTCAAGCTATTGTATAGAAGCTCCTTCATAAGGTTGTACATGAAGGCATTGCTTTAAGTTTCAGTTCCTTAGATTACATTGATGTTATATAACTAACACTGTTTGCTGCATAGTTATATAACTGACAAAACTCAGTGCAAATGGATATTACAGAATGGTGAAGCAAATCTCTTTCAGTATTTAACTTCATCTCTCTAAATTCAAATCTCCATGGAGTTGACTTAACTTTCATCTTCTTCCACTAACAATCAGTAAAATAAATACTAGCAATATACCAAGGTCAATTGTCAGTTCAAATTATTTAAATTGTACATCTTGCATCATAGTTATCATAACTTGCATCATAACTATCGCTCTCAATACTATATCAGTGACACCTTATTCATTTCTACTGTTAGACAGTATCACTAGTATCATACCCCATTATCCCCGATGCTCTTCTGT
>NC_043000.1:57540371-57647871 GCF_006345805.1 Octopus sinensis | reverse complement strand
TAACAGCCAGTCAGGCACTTGTATTTATTATTTTTCTCTACTTTGCATTACAAGCAGTGACACCAGGGTTTGCAGCAGATGATACAAAGTTGGATCCAGAGGATGTGTTGCTGCACATCGCATCCCAAATTATTGTGGTTCAAAATACACTATCTAAATTTACGTGACATTATAGAATACATCAGAAGAAGAGAAATCAGGGTCAATATCAGAAAGGTGCAGCTCACAACCATGTCCATCATTGGAGAGCTGCCCTCCATAAAATCATTTTTGCAATATGGAAAATCTGTTGAAGAAAATCATAAATAAATTTATAAAAAGTAATAGCAGAGATACCCAGCCTTGCTCGGGATTAAAATGGCACAGATTTTTATTGTTTTACTTGTTTCATTCATATGATTTTGGCCATGCTGGAGCACCACCGTTGGTCGAAGAAATCAACCACTCACAAGGTTTTGGTTGGCCTGAGACTACAATAAGCATATATATATATGTATCTATGTATGTATGTATGTATGTATGTATGTATGTATGTATGTGTGTATGTATGTATGTATGTGTGTATGTATGTATGCATGTATAGTAGCTGACATACCCAGTAATTCCCTGCAAAGCAGGCTTATCTCTTGGTTCCATTCTCATAATTGTTTCGCTAATCCAGTAACAATAATATGAAGTATGTAGCCCCTAAAACGGTTTTTGTGCATTTACAGAGAATACCGAACTGTCTTACATTGGATCTTGTTTCTAGGAAATCTCAATAAGTTATGAATACCCAAATTGTGAAGTCAGTTATGTAATAACATGAAAGTAATTACACTATAGTAAGAATTCAAACAAAGTAGCCCCGAAAAGGGCTTTAATACGTTCCCAGAGTATATAGATTTTAGGAGGAGATACTAATAAGGTATGTATACTAAAATCGTGAAACATGTTACATAATAACAGGCTAATCAGATATGAGATAATAACAATTCAAAGTAATTTACTGTGAAAAAAAAGCTTTTGTGTGTTCGCAGAGAATATTACCCTCAGCAGCGCGAATAAGTCACTAACCAAAATAAGTGGATCTATTGTTTAGGAGAATACTATTTACTTGTTTAAGGGTTGTATTGGATAAATTGAGAAAATAACTAAAATAGTTCAAATACTAAGTAATAAGCATACTGAAAATAAATGGGTTATTTCCCTTGGTGGTTATTTCCAGGAGGGAATGGGTTATTTCCCCTGGAAGCTTAAAACTCATTACTCTCACCATTCACTCACACCCAAATGTTATTCCTCCTGCCGTTTACCCAAACATTTTTTCAAAATCAGTTTATACTTAAAACCTCCCCAGACACATAAGCAATGTGCATGTAAAGTTTAAGAAAAATCGGTTAAGCCATTTTGGCACAAAACAAGGACATACCGATACATACACACACAGACAGACGTTTTCAGTTTTAATATGTAAGATACATAAATAGAGGTATGATGGACATTTTAAAATTACTTAACATAAGATTCACACATCCTATATATCATATAGTAGTTTATTTAGTAAATTAGAACATATATATAACATATATATTGCTCTTCTTTTCTTTATTTTCTTTTACTTGTTCCAGTGTCCCATGCTGGGGCCACTGCCTAGAAGAATTTTAGAATTTTAGTTGAATGAATTGACCCCAGTACTTATCTTTTTTAAACCTTGTACTTATTATATTGGTCTCTTTTGCTGAACTGCTAAGTTACATGGTTAAACTATTTTAAAAATGCATAATTTATAAAATTAAACCACAGGTGCAAAAGATGATATGGTGCAAAAGATGATATGGTGCAAAAGATGATATGGTGCAAAAGATGATATGGTGCAAAATGGGCTTGGCAGGCAAAGTGTTAAATTTAGATGAGATGTGAAATGGAATCATGTTATACCTGTACCTCTCACAGGAATATTAGCAAATCTAAGTGAAATGAAATACCTAAGTAAAAACTATTTTGCTACATGCTTATAATTTTTTTCTGTAAATGGTGTTATTCACATAAGCTTTGAGAAGAAAGTGGTAAAATAAAGTAGAATTTCTTTGTTGTTATATAATCAATGAATGAGGAGTCAATATGCAAGACTACTAAATGCATGGTCATAGTTCAGATATCATTATACCTCATTGGAAAAAATAACAGGATCCACTCCTACTTCGTGATTGAGTGTTTGACAGTAAAAAAAAGCAGCCAACAATTAATCCAGTTGCTCCAACAAGGATACCATCACACCTCATCATCATTGTTTTGGCGACCACTTTTCTATGCTTGCAAGGATCAGATGAAGTTTACTGAGGCAGATTTTCTACTGCTGGAAGCCTTTCCTGTCACCAATTCCCACTTGTTTCCAAGCAAGGTAATATTTCTTCGTAGACAAACATGTTCTTGCAGAATACTTGAAATGAATGACACTTTTTGTATGACAGTGACTTCAAGACAAGGAGATACAAACACACACATACACACACAACAGGCTTCTTTCAGTTTTTGTCAACCAAATCCTCTCAATAGGTTTTGGTTGGCCTAGAGTTATTGTAGAAGATACTTGCCCAAGGCACCACACAGTGGAACTGAATCCAGAACCATTTGGCTGGGAAGTAAACTTCTTACTGCACAGCCATACCAGTACCTATGCATGTAAAAAAGAATTAACGTAAAAACTATGAAAGAATTTTATGTGATACATGCATTGAAATTTGTCTTGATAAGCTAAAAAGCTAACTAGACACCACATGTGACACAAAAGGACTGTAAAAAACAACATAATAGCTATAAATTACCGACTAGGTAAAGCTAGTTTCAGTAACTTGCTTGTAGATCCTTCAGTCAGAAAGCACACCGCACTAGATCAACTGTTGTACTGTCATGTTGTACCATCATGTAGGATGAACAAAAACAGTCATTTTTTTTTTGTTCACCCTACATCCAGAGGGAGAGCTAAATGGATTTGTGGTAGTATAGATATCATTACTAACGATGTGTATGGCTCAAGAGCATAGTCATTCGTTATAAAGGCTTTGCAGATTGAATGGAACAGTACAAATTATTTTCTAAGCAAACCATTCATAACACTGTGTAACATGATTTTTGCCCTTGGGTAGTAACAATTATTTCCTATTTCCTTGCCCTTAGAAAGTATGAAAAATGGCTAATATTTCCTTCAAACTTTGCTTTTCTTTCCTTTTTTAAAACCCAAAAAATCTCCCTCAACACATAGCTGTGATGCTCCCTCATCATTCCTGCTCATGATCAGAGATGCACATATTGTCAGCCACTAAGAGACATGTTCAAGTGGTTAAGCTCAAGCAACTGACAAGTAAATCTGTGGTATTGAGCAGAGTATTTACTATAACTATAAGTATTTATAGGGCGGCGAGCTGGCAGAAACGTTAGCACGCCGGGTGAAATGCTTCGCGGTATTTCGTCTGTCGTTACATTCTGAGTTCAAATTCCACCGAGGTCGACTTTGCCTTTCATCCTTTCGGGGGTCGATAAATAAAGTAACAGTTTCGCACTGGGGTCGATATAATCGACTTAATCCGTTTGTCTGTCCTTGTTTGTCCCTTCTATGTTTAACCCCTTGTGGTTAGTAAAGAAATATATTTACTATAACAATATTTCTGCTTCAGCAACTCAGTGCTGAATCCATCCGAAATATATTAGAAAATCGATTAGTTTCAAAACATTGATGTCTAAGTCAAAAAAGCAATGTTTGAAGGAAATAGTAGTCATTTCCTTGATTTCTAGACAGAAGTAAATAAGAAGCAACACTTACTGAATAAAGACAAAAACCAAATACAAATTTTGATACAGTAATTTTACTCTGCCTTAAACCATAAAAGAACCTTTTAAATTACCTCATTATGTTGTCTAATTAAATTTGAGTAGTTTCAAATTGCTGAGTAAATAGCATATTGGATTTTTGACTGAAGTTTCATGAATGCATGATATGTCATTGATATTTTCCTTTCTCTTGGGTAAATCATTGAAAAGTCTGCAAGAATGGTAACAGAGAAATGATGAGATCTGTGTATGGTGGGGTGGGGAGGATTGATATGATGGTGCTGTGTCAAAGTGGAGTCTGAAAAGTAATTAGGTAGCTTTAAGGTAAGATTCTCTGATGGTAGTTAGTTAGTTAGTTAGTTAATTTGGCTCAAAAGCAAATAGCAAGGCCATGTAGGGGGACATAGAGTTAAGTACAGGGTGGTGTTCATGTAAAGAGTTCAGGCCACTTGAGGTCCAGGGAGGCTTTGAACAAAGTGGTCGTCGGCATCTTCACCATCTCGTCTGGCAGCTGGTTCCACGGATCCGCAACCCGGACGGAGAAAGCTCCTCTCCTTCGATTGAGATGAAATCGTCGCAGGTAGAGCTTTTCGGAATGACCCCGCAGCCGACGCTCTGGAGCAGGAGTGAAGAACAGCTCTTTTGAGAGGTTACACTTTCCGCTTATGATGTTGTGGGCGAGAATGAGATCACCACGGCGGCGGCGTTTTTCAAGAGAATAAAGGTCGAGCGTCCTCAGCCTTTCTTCGTAGGACAAATTTTTGAGACCATGCACCATGCAGGTAGCCAGCTTCTGGACTCTTTCGAGATGCTGTATGTCTTTGAGGAGATAAGGAGAAGAGGCTTGAATCCCATACTCCAATATGGGTCTCACCAGCGTGACATAGAGTGGTAGGAATATGGCTGCTGTGAGCATTCCGAATGACCGAATTAATATTGATTTCACTAATGATATCAATGTCAAGAGATATACAACTCATGGAGTTAAACCTCTTCAAAATTTTAAGGAAATAATGCTGGAATGTAGTTTCTCATTATTTTCTCCAGACCTTCGTGGAGAATTGAACTCAGCCCTGTCAGCTAACAAAGCACTTTGTTAATAATATAGTGCTCCTGCTTACTTCTAACAGCTCAGAACTGTGCCTACTGTATAGTAAATAATCACAATAGTTTTTTATTGTTGTTTATCTTGTTTAGTTAACCTTAAGTTAGCCTTAACCAAGTAGGTCAAAGATGTTCCAGCCATGACCATCTTTTTGTACATCTAGGTCTATATCGTCTAATGCATCCATTCTCTTCAAGACAGTAGGGTGTGATTTGAGGGAGGTTTAGTTGTTATTTCCAGAAGGTTGAACAACTGCCAAGAAGTTTCTTTGTTGAATCAACTTATTTGAATTTGGATAAAGTAGGTATAATGGGACTAGAAGGTTCCTGATACCTGTGGAGTATCTCCTTCTCCCATTACAATTATTTTTTTGTAGTCTTAGGATTCTGGAACTCGAAGAAGAAGAGGCTTACAAGCGAGTGCAATTCAATGGTTGTTTATTTGGTTCTCATTTCATGGGGTTTGCTCCCGGCAACCATCTGTATGTCAGCATGTAGTTTGTTAGCTCCATTCGCGTGAGGTACATTACCTCTGAAGATAATGGCTAAAGTTAGAGCAGGGTTAAGAATATGTTGTGAGCTGCTAGGTGGCAGTGTTGTTCAATGTGAGTGCCAACGCGAGCAAAGAGGATGGATTGCTCAATACACCTCCTTAAATAGATGTTGCTCACGAGAGCCTCACTGTGGTCTTGCACATGGCAAACATGGTTGTAGGTGAGATCTCGCTGTTGTCTCGGACCTGGCAATGGCTGCTGGCAAGACCTCGTACAAAATGGTGCTGGCTTCTTGTGTCACGCTACAGAGGCTTCCCCCTGAGAATGCCAGTGTGAAAATTAGAATGACTGGAGTATGTACAACAAAGCAAAGATGGCTACCGATCACAAACAACAAGATGTGGTACAAAATATAATGCAAAATGTAAAATTGAGAAAAAATAATTACAAGCAATATAAAAGGAGCATGCACAAAATATTATTTTACAGAGTTGAATGACAAAGCATTGGTATTGTTCAGCACACAAGAAACAATTGTCTGTTACAGGAAGAAAAAGGAAAAAAAGTTAGATGTAAATAGTTCTAGTGAGTTTTTTGGGCCAATGCACAGTGCGGCTTGTCCTGATGACATAGGGTTTGTTCGTGTTATGTAGTGGCGATGAAGGTGGAGGTGTAGGTGATGGTGTGGTCAAAGGTGCATGTGCAGGTGGATGTGTAGGTGGTTGTAAAGTATCGAAGGTGGGCATGTTTGGGGTGTCATCGAATGGTGTGGACACCTCAAAATGTGCCCTTTTAAGTCTGTTGACTGACATGGTCTCTGCCCAACCATTGATGTTGAGACTAAAAGTTTTGGGTGTGCGCGGCAGCACACAAAATGGTCCCTTATAAGGAGAGTTGGGAGGTCTCTTGACAGAATCATCCTGAACAAAAACGTAAGTCCATTTGTCAATGTCTGGTGGGACGTGAGAGAGAATAGACTGGTCACGTGGATGCATGGGTGGAAGACTTGAGAAATACAAGCGAAATCTGGTTACATACATTATTTCCTTCTTAATTGACTCAAACGAAAATAATGCCTCGGCAGATAGATTAATAGGAGCATTGCTTTTTGTATTTGCTTTCAGTAGTCAATAGATGTAACTTGTCTGCACATTTATGTATGAAGTATCTATAGAAGTTGATGATTGGCGTAGAGAAGTGGGAGGTGAGATGCATTGAATTGCATCTACTTTGGAAAAGAGAAGTCTGATACCATTCGAGTTGATATAATGCCCCAGAAATTCCAGAGAGGCTTGCCCGAAAACACACTTATTGGAGCTGATTCACACATTGTAGGTATGAAGGCACTGAAAAAGTTGAGATAAGTGTTGGAGATGATTTTCATGTGTGTCGCTAGCTATGAGCAAATCATCGACATAAGCGAACACAAAGTCAAGTCCAGGGACAACTTCATCAATAAACCTCTGGAATGTACTCATTGCATACCGAAAACCGAAGCTCATAAACAGGATCTCAAAACTTCCAAAGTGGGTGGTAACAGCAGTTTTGAGAATGTCGTCAGGGTTCATTGGAATCTGATGATAAGCCCGGATGAGGTCAACCTTGGAAAAAATGGTAAAACCATGCAAGTTCAAAGAAAAATCCTGGAGATTCTTTATAGGATAGCGATTGGGAACAGTGACCACATTTGTGTCATGCTACATTGCACTGTACTGATACCTGGATATGAAGTGATATACTGACTTCCTAATGATTCAGCCATTACATTGTGAAAACAATTGCAGCTCCTCTAACATTAGTGATAATGAAGCCTTTACATGGTTACTAGAAGTAGCAGTCAAATATAGCTCATCTTGGTGTCTCAAAAAAAAAAAAAAGAAAGGACACATTGGATAATGCGGCCCTTAATACACTATGCTTGAATAAAAGAAAGTACCTGGTTGATCATATGTGTGCAAAATCAGGGCTGGCCTGTGGCTAAGCAACTGAATTATGGCATATGTAAGATCATGATAAAATGATGGAATGCCATGAGAATTTGTTTGGTTTTGCATGCAACAAAAATGTTTGCTTCACTTGTAGCTTTCCACACAATTGAAATAGGTCAATATTTGTAAAACAAAGCAGTATGGAAGTTAAAATATAAATATAGTATTAAATCATATTTCAAATGTTCAAATACATTCTAATGTGAGAAGACCATCCGCTGCAGAAATAATCTTAGGACTATAGTCTCCTAGATAATATCTGAAAATATATTGGACAGTGAATGGATTGTAGGATGCATGCATTTCTGTGTTCTTTCACATCATCAACTATGAACACCAAATTATCATTCACAGCCCAGTAAAAACAAGCATGGGTATGTTTGCTTGTGTGTGTAAAGCTTAATCAAGCTATAATTAAAGACACTCAAAGCAGTGTCAAATAAAATATATGCATGTGAAGTTATATTTAAAATGTCTAAGAACATATGAACCTGGGAAAATAGAGAACATATGAACCTGCAGTGAAAATAGTCCCAAGAGAAAATTCTTTTCTTAGACAACTTTTCTTAGTCAAAATCAACCTAATTTAATAATGGAAATATTGGGCATATCAAATTTTTTTTCATTCAGAACTAGAATCCAATCTAATTGCTCCATAAAATATTGGAAGTTATCACTATTGGCAATTATTAGACATTAAATCAAAATAAATATCATCCATGACTAAGCATAATATACTTCTAGACCCAAAAAATCAAAGGATTTGTAATTCAATATCTCAGTAAGAAAATTCAGCAATTAGTTCATCTTAGTATTCTTTCTGCTACTGTTTTGGATACCTACTCACAAATTTGTTCCAGTCTAGTGGCCATAAGGCACCCAGTACACTCTACAAAATCATTGGTAATAGGAAGGGCATCCAGCTATAGAAAGCATGCATACATACATCATTCTCATCAATAAAGATGGTGATGAGGATAATTGTGTGTGTGTGTGTAATCATTGTCATCATCATCACCATCATTGTTATCAGCCTAACTTTATGTCAGCTTTTCTATGCTGGCTTGCTGTGGATGGATTGTCACCAACAGTCAGTTCTTAATTGGAGTAATTTCACTCATTAACAAGTAGAGGACTATATGCTGCTTGAATATTCTATTTTTGGCATGTTTTTCTACAGCTGGATACCCTACCTATTGCCAAAGACTTTGTAGAGTGTACTGGATGCATTATGGCTGCTGGACTGAAACAAATTTTTGAGTAGGTATGCAAAACAGTAACAGAAATAATACTGAGAACTAGTAAGTTCAAAATGCATCCATTGGTTTAATAGCGGGTTCTGAAAAGGTGCTTTAACACCTTCTTGTCTTAAGCAAGACATTTTTCTCCTTGACAAACTGCAGTGACAAGCTCTTACAGATTTATTACCTCTCAGACATATTTGAACTGTTCTTAACCCTTTTGTTATCATATCTGTTGAAATACATTGCCATTGTTTCAATAAATTTAGAAAATAATGAAACATTTAGTAAAATAACTTAGCTATTATTAAGCTGGTGTTTGGGAAATAAATGAACATGAAATTTTGATGGGTAAACGCAATATCATTGTAAAATATTGTTATCCTATCTATTTTTATATGTAGTGAAAAGGGTGACATTATAGTCACCCTTTTCATGAAAGATGAACAAAAGAAGCGTATTGTTTGTTTATATATAACATGCAGTTACAATTTCAAATATTCTTACATACAAAATGAAAGTGAAGTGAGCAAGCCTATATGTAGATATTTAATAGATGTAGATATTTAATAATATTTAATTTAATTTTAATATTACTTATGTTGAAGAGATAAATACTAAGAGTATACTTACCATTATTAAAGCAATGGGCACACCTACAGAAGTGTGTCACCCTGCTGTCCCAAGTTTCTTTCCTCATAACTTCCAGAAAAATGGATATTTTGTAGTGAAATTTTCTACAAATACATTTCAGATGATGTAGATTCTGATTATATCAAAATTTATTGTGACAAAAATTTTCCATCGCTAGGGAGTGGAGTTTCAGAAAATACAAGCTGACTTTGTTTTCTCATAACTTTCGGAAAAACGAGTATTTTTAAATGAAATTTTCTACAAATGTCTTTCAGAGTGTGTAGATTACGATTATACCAGAGTTTGATGTGAAAAGAAAAATTATGAGCGCACACATACATACTGTCACACATCACAATTTTTTTGAAAAATTTCAAGTTTCCTTTAGTAGATATATGTGAAGAGCATCAATATGTATGTGCATGAGGCCCCAACTTTGTTTTTCCAGTTAAATTCTGATATAATTGTAACCTACAGATTCTGAAAGGTGTTTAGAAAATATATCCATTTTTTGAAAGTTATGATGAAATTTAGCCAACTTGTGTGAATCTTCTGAGACGTCTCTTCCAACTCACTCAAAAATGTTTTCACAACAAATTCTGATGCAATCGAAATCTACACCATCTAAAGCGTATTTGTAGAAAATTTCATTTAAACATATCCATTTTTCTGGAAGTTATGAGGAAACAAATTTGGCAGGAGGTATACAAGTATAGGTATGCCATGCAATGAAATATTGATTCTTTGTTGAATGCTGGCAAAGTATGCAACAGTTGGAAATGTAAAATTTAAAGCAGACAACTATAAGATGACATATTGCAAAGCAGTTGTTAACAGAACAAGCATTTAATATTAAAAAAATTGATGAATAAATGATGAATATTATCTGAAAAAGGTTACTATATATCATTGCGCATGCATTACTGGAAGATCATAGTAACATGTATTTTTAAAAATCATATTAAAGATATATATATGTATATATGTGTGTGTTTATGATATATATATATATATATATATATATATATATATATATGTATATATAAACACTCGCGGAGTGGTTGGTGTTAGGAAGGGCATCCAGCCGTAGAAACTCTGCCAGATCAGACTGGAGCCTGGAGCAGCCCCTGGCTTCCCAGACCCCGGTTGAACCGTCCAACCCGTGCTAGCGCAGAAAACAGACGTTAAACGATGATGAATGAATGATGATGAAACATGTGTGTGTGTGTGTCTAGAAAGAGAGAGAGAGAGAAACAATTATAAGTTACATCAGTTAAAGTAGTTATTTGCTATTAAACAGTGTATCTGCTTGTGTGCATATATATATCCATGAGTGTATGTACTTATGTATACAGACACAGTTTTATATACATATATATTGGGTCACCCCATAAATAATGTAGTTTTTTCAATTGCATGAACTAAAAGTCGGGGTGGGGGACGGGATAAACTACCTGCATCAACTTGTTATAAAAGCAGGTAGTAATATTACCTTGTTCTTATTCTTAGTGCAAGTTTTGAAGAATACAGTTCAATTTTAACAGTTATTTTTTCAAAGCTATAATGGAAGTGACAAAATGGCATATTCAGCATATTTTGCTTTATGAGTTCAATAAAGGCAACAATGCAACAGAAAGTGCGAGGAATATTAATGCAGTAGATGGGGATCAGACAATAAGTGTAAGCCAGTGTCAATGGTGGTTCCAGAAATTCCAAGCTAGAAACTACAGCCTAGAAGACAAGGCTCTTCCTGAAAGATCTGTAGAACTCAACGAGGATGTCCTGCAAATCCTGGTGGAACAAAATCACATCATAACTGTTGAGGAACTAGCAGAGAAGCTTGGATTTGGTCACTCAACCATTCATTAACACCTGCATGCCATCAGAAAAGTCAGCAAATTGGGTCAATGGGTTCTCTATAAAAATGCCAAGCGCTGAAGACAGTGGGTAGGGAAAGGAAAAACACCGGCACCCCAGGCTAAAGAAGGTCTTCACCCACATAAGGTGTTGTTATCTGTTTGGAGGGATATGAAATTTTTAGTCCACTTTGAACTTTTAAACCCAAACCAAACAATAACAAAGGAGATCTACTGTGAGCAGCTTAGGTCAGCACTAGAGAAAAACCACTGTCTTTGCTTTCAACATGAAACAGGTTCTTCGATCAGGCTAATGCTCGGCCACATACAGTGAGGATGACATTCCAAGGGCTAAAGCAGTTTGAATAGGAAATGATGTCCCATCCACCATATTCGCTGGACATTGCCCCATCTGACTATCATTTAGTCCACAGTCTTCAAAAACATCAAAATCATTTGGACGGAAAAAATATGAATTCTGTAGATGAGGTCAGAATAGTACTGGAGGAGTATTTTTCATCATGGACAAGTGAATTTTGGAAGAGGAACCTTGCAAGTCTACCACAGGGATTCCCAACATGGTCCCTGGGGCCCACTGGTGGTCCCCAGAGAATTTCTAGTGATCCCCAGTTTTGAAAAATACAGTTCAATTTTAAAAGTTATTTTTTCAAAGCTATAATGGAAGTGACAAAATGACACAGAGAATTTGTAGCCATAAAAAAATTGAAGCCATTTCAGATCTACACAATATTGTTCGATAATAAAGACACTATTAGTTAATAATAAGTTATATGAAGATAGAATAATAATAAGAAAGCAAAATTCAATAATTATTCCATAAGAATCAATAACGTATAATATATAATCAATAATATATTACAATCAAGAATTACATAATTTACATTTTACAACAGTTTCATAATAAATTTGATACTTTTAATTTATAGAAATAAAGTATTTATTACTTTTAGTTTTTTTTTTAAGATCAGTTGTAATAATGTCTGAACCAACTGCTAAAAAGGCAAAACTGAGGAACCACAAAGATTTTATCATGTTTAGTTTTGTTTCTGTAGACTCAAAACTTGTGTGTCTTGAAAGGTAGGGAATATTTTGAGAATAAAAAGTAAATACAGCCAATCAAACTACCCGACTTTTGTAAAGAAGATAAATACTGTAAAAGCAAAGTCACTCAAGCCAAGTTATTTGGTCTCTGAAATTATTGCCAAGGTTGCAGAACCTCGGATTTATGGTGAGTAACTTGTCAAGCCAGCTATGATAGCTTGTGCAAATGAGGTTCTGGGAAAAGATGCTGCATCTACTCTGAGTACAATTCCACTTTCAAATAGCACAATTTGAAGAAGACAGAATAAAATGTCTAATTTTGGTGAGAAGATTGTGAAAATTCTCCAAAAGACAAATTTTTCTATCCAGGTTGATGAGAACACAATTCATAAACAAGCTATCCTTCTGGTCTACGTCAGATTCATCCATGAAGATGATATAAGGGAAGAAATGATATTCATTAAAAGTTTGTCTGAAACTACTAATGGAGAAGATATATTCAATGAAGCAATGCAGTATTTTAATGATAAAAATATTCCATTGACTAATTTAATCAACATTGCATCTGATGGAGCTGCAGCCATAACTGGAAAAGTGAAAGGCTTTGTTTCTAAAATGAAATCAGTTGCTCCTCACATTTTTTATATACATTGCATTATCCACAGACAGCATTTGGTTGCTAAGAATATTGGAGGACACATGGAAGAAGCACTCAACACTGCCATACGTGCAATTAACTTTGTCAAATCAAATTCAGTGAATAATAGATTTTTTATGCAATTCTGTGAAGATGAAGATTTTAAAACTCTATTGCTTAACACAGAAGTAAGATGGAAGTCTTGAAAGACTAGTGGATTTATGGGAACCATTAATCAACTTTGTCATCTTCAAGAGTCAGATGACTCATTACAATACCAAGAAGCAAGCTGTTTTGGAAAGACTTTCTGAGTTTAAATCAAAAATATTCTACTTGAGTGATATTTCTAAAACAGTGAATCTGCTTAACTTAGAGCTGCAAGGTAGAAAATCAGATTTGGTCACCTGTTCTCAGAAGATAAAAGGGTATATGGGGAAATTAAAATTTTGGAAAAAACAGTTTAAAAAAAAAATTTTGGCATCATTTCAAAATTTTAACACCACAGTTCCTACATCAGAATGCATTGCTGCATACATTACCCATCTTGAAGGTCTTCATGTAGACTTTGAGAGAAGATACAATGATTTATTAAAGATGGATTATCCACTCTGGTTTGTAGACCAACAAAATCATGAGCCAGGAGATGAAAATTTTGAGTTGGCTGAAATGTTGTTGGATTTGAAAGAGAATATGAAACTGAGAAGAAGAGTTGCAAAAGAAGGTGTCTTTGCCTACATATCGATAAAGGAATCATACCCAAATATTTTTCGACATGTAGAAGCAAGCATCATCTCTTTCCCTACCACATGGATGGTGGAATCTGCATTTTCAGCTGTAGTAGATAATTTAAGTAAAAAAAGAAATAAATTAGATGTCAACAGCAGAGGAACTATCAGACTCAGATTAAATGAGTTCATTAAAATTGATTATGATATCTTGTGTCATAAACACCAATATCAAGCTCGTCACTAACTGAATGGACTAAAAATGAACGACTTTATGAAAAATGATTTTGATATCTTTTGTTTATCTTTGTTTACTAAAATAAATTTTAAATTTTATCTTTGGTTTGCTAAAATAAATTTGAAAGTGTAAATAGACTATTTACCTTTTCATTAAGTATCTTAGTGTGAAAATTGAACAGCATAAAGTAAAAGTAGAAGTGGTCCCTAGAAATTTTTTCAAGTAGAAAATGGTCCCTGGGCTAAAAAAGGTTGGGAACCACTGGTCTCCCAGATAGATGGAAGAGCATTGTAGAAAATGAAGGAGAGTATATTTTAGATTAGAAAAGAATTTTGTTTATCTCAATTTTGAAAAATAAAAGAAGTGTAAAAAAAACCACATTATTGATGGGATGACCCAATATATATTCATATATGAATATAAGATCCAGGGATTGAGGTGTTGGAAGAAAGTTAGCTTCAAGCAATCCATAATAAATATAATAAACAACTTTCAGGGACAAAAGTGGTTTATTGAAATGGAAAGTTGTGGATTTTACTCAGGCTATCTTGATTAAATGAAAGTTTACACTGTCACAAGAAGGTACATGTTTACACATAGAAGATTCAATCAGAATGTACCTACTTGGCGACAATGTAAAATTTCATTTAATCAAGATATTCTTGGCCTGAAGAGTAGCCTGTGGTACACACCTTATTTGGATATTTACCACTTCTGAGGTTCTGCTTGCTATGAAACATATGTAGCCCCCCAGATCTTATCTATTCCATTCCTTAACTTTTGTGTGTGTATATGTATATATACATATACATACATATATATATATATATATATATATATATACAAGATCGGGGGAGGAGGTAAGTTGATTACATCAACTCCAACACTCAACTAGTACTTATTTTATCAATCCTGAAAGGATGAAAAGCAAAGTTGACTTTGGCAGAATTTGAACTCAGACCATAAAGACAAACGAAACACTACTAAGCATTTTGCCTGGCATGCTAATGATTCTGCCTGCTCACCATTTTACTCTTATATAAATATCAAAAATGTTACTGCTAACTCACATATTCATTTCTTTACTACCCACAAGGGGCTAAACATAGAGGGGACAAACAAGACAGACAAAGGGATTAAGTCGATTACATCGAACCCAGTGCGAAACTGGTACTTTATTTATTGACCCCGAAAGGATGAAAGGCAAAGTCGACCTCAGCGGAATTTGAACTCAGAATGTAACGACAGACGAAATACCGCTAAGCATTTCACCTGGCGCACTAACGTTCCTGCCAGCTCACCATCTTACAAACATGTCTTTTCATGTGCCTGAGTGTATACATGAGAGTATGTATTATAGTGATATTTTAGCAATACCAATTTCCCCCGAGGAAACTGGAAAAATGACATAAATTTGTTTTTGCTTAAGTGAATTTTACTCAGCATCAGTCTTCTTCTACATAATATATTTAACTTCTATGCATGGCCAACCCTTATCCAGCTTATAACAATGACAGAAAACTGCTATTACTAACAGTTTCATTTACTACATAGAAACCCTTGCATAAGTATTGTTGTTTAATACCTGGTTAGCCTTGATCAAACAGACCTATGATCAAAGATTATTTAGCTATAGAAAATATAGATTCAACACCGATATTGAAGACAGAATGCAAAATAAGTTGCTACAGATGATTTTATTCTAAAGAAAACATTCCATGGGAATATATATTTTCTACTTGCCTTTTGTAACTAGTTTCATTGAGACAAGGTCAAATATTGATTTTGGTATAAGGCCAGCAATTTAGGGGAAGGGAAAAAGTTGATTACTTCAACCCCAGTGCTCAACTGGGACTTATTTTATTGACTCCAAAAGTATGAAAAGCACAGTCAACCATGGCAGAATTTGAACTCAGAACATAAAGATGGACAAAATGTTGCTAAGCATTTTTCCCAGCATGCTAACGACCTTATTACAAGGTCAAATATTAAAATACTGTTATAGATGTTAAAAGAACTTCAGTTTTGGAATCAAGGAATGTTGCAATCTGTACACATACAAGTGAGTCTGTATGTACACAAATGTGCATACATGGATGATCATGGATGGAAGCCCAGTAAAAAGTTATGAGCACTGCCCTTACCACATTTAAAACAAAATAAACCTCACATTTTTTTTTTCAACAATTGATTTACAATGATTCATCCAACAATATCTTTTTTGATGCTCAGAAAGAAAAGTATGACTGCTGAATGAATTCTCATTACTTGTGAAAAGACGTTGTTTTCACATAGAATATCTTAATTAAAT
Source organism: Octopus sinensis (assembly GCF_006345805.1). Classification (NCBI taxonomy): domain Eukaryota; kingdom Metazoa; phylum Mollusca; class Cephalopoda; order Octopoda; family Octopodidae; genus Octopus; species Octopus sinensis. Next base: position 57,631,772 of record NC_043000.1, on the reverse strand, counting down.
TGTTGGCATTATACAATGTTAGTTGTTCTTGTAATTTCTCTCTCTCTCTTTAAGAGAATCTGTTATTTATTATTAAAAGGACTGAAAGGAATTAAGCAGCTGTGTAATTACAAAAAGGAAACATTTTAATATTCTAGGCATGAATCTAACTATAGATATTCATAGAAACCTATTTTTCCCATCTTTATTTACTTCTTTGGAATAGGAAAAAAAGTTCATTACTATATTTCTCAGATACATGCATAAAAAAATACTTAATCCAATCAAATGTTGCCATATATCACCAGAAACATGTCTACCAATTCAAAGTTCAATGTCTGTATTCATAAAATGGAGAATTATTACTTGTCAGCTTCATTAGACTAATAATTTTCTCTTCAATATTTTTTTTAACACTGTGTTTCAATCAGTGTTTTTCTAGTCATTTTCAGGTGCAGCATTTTGGCTCAAATCTTTTCCTTGAGCTATGATTGATCTAAAGAAGAATTCCAGTCATCTTGTCCACAACACTTAGATTAAACTAATCTTTTTGATATTCAGCGAAGAAAATCTTGTCAGTATCTTGTCAATGGCTTGGTGTTGTACTCATGGCTACGTCATCTAATACTTAAACAATACAATTCAAATAGCTACCAGTAGAAACTATAAACTAGTTTACAGTAATGTAAGCAGTGGAAGCACTGTATTATTTTTAAGTGAGTTAGTGGCTTGTGGGAAAAGACTTGTATCTGACCAAAATTCAAAATGAAGCACTGACCCAATGAAAGACAGTGACCTATTGCAGAAAATTTTAATTCCCAACACTAGAGTGCAGCATCTCCCTCCCCATCCTTATTTTCCTCTCCAAGAGAAACCTGAAAAAATTTTTGAAGTTTTGCCAAAGGGGAAGCTACTTATTTTTAGTTCTTTCAATCCTGTCCACTATGGCCTCAAGACAGGAAAGCTATTTGCTCTCCCAGACCAAAGGAAATTGACAGAATAAGCCTATGAATCAACTCATTTGACAGCCACATCTGTTTGACACAAAACAACAGCTCTTCAACATAAAACCACAAATCAGAAACGCTTGCATACTGCAGAACAAGTATATGCAGATCTGTTTTGTCATCCTGCATGCATCATAGACAACAGTGCTCACTGAGCCAGTAAAGTTTGTTTTGAATTGGCAATGTTCGCCTATAGCACAGCCAGATCAGAGATTTCTGGAAGTTGTTCTTTGTTCCTGGCTTAAAAATTTTCTAAAGTAGCCCATTCAGTTTACTGGTCTTTATCATAATAATTGCTTCTAATTTAGTCACAAAACTAGCAATTTTGAGAGGAAGGAGTTAATCAATAACATTAAGCTCAGTACTTGACTGAGCCAGTTAATCTAAATTAGAAATTATTATTTATATTACTTGCTGTTGACCTGTTTAGACATATTTTTGATATCACTCTTAAGCCTGGATTCTAACAAGTTTAAATTGTATAAAAGAACAATTTTCGCATACTTGACTCGTGCTTTAGCTTATCAACCCAGAGAGATAAAAGGCAAAGTTGACTTTGGCAGGATTTGAACTTAGGATTTAAAAAACCAGAAGGCATTTTTCCCTTATCTCTTGCATTTCTGCAGGCTCATCACCTTGATCTTTGTCATAAAATAATATATATAAGTGGCTGAATTCTTTTCAAGTGTTGGGCCTCATGGCGAGGTAGATGAGTTCCATTCAAGCGGGCCTCACAGAGTTGAGATGGCCGAGCTCCTCTCATTTGTTGGGCCTCATGGAGGCAATAACCAAGACCTTTGGCATTATGTTGTGCTTGAGAAGACCTGACCTATCAAGCCAAACAAAATTGCAGTCATGGCAGATACCAGTGTCATGTAAATGGCACCCGTGCTGGTGGAATGTAAAAGCACCTATTACACTCTCGGAGTGGTTGGTGTTAGGAAGGACATCCAGCTGTAGGAAACCATACCAAATCAGACAGGAGCCTGGTGCAGCTTTCCAGCATGCCAGTCCAATCAAACCATCAATGGGCAACGGATGTTAAATGATGATGATGATGATATATATATCTCTCTATATATAAATGGCAGTTTGTCTGTGCGTGTTTCTGTGTGTCTGTTTGCTTGTACCCTCACCCTGACCACGGCTTTCAACCGATTCTGATGAAACTTGACACACACATAGTCCAATGTCATAATTCAAAACTAACGCAGCGAAAATTTTGAAAAGTTCCCCCAGTTCTGAAAAAAATCGATAAATTCGACATGGGGTCGAGAATCAGAAACACAAACCGCAAACTGTCTAGGGGACGCAACTCGACCTTTTTTAACTAAAAAAAAAATTTACCATCATTTTTTTCCATTTTTTTGCTATTTTTTGGCTATAACTCTCTAAAAATGCTTTATAGTTATTTCCCTTACAAACCTGAGCAACGCCGGGCGATACTGCTAGTATATATATATATATATATAAAACACACACACAACAGGTTTCACACAGTTTCTGCTTACCAAATTCATTCACAAAGCATTGGTCAGCCAGAAACTATAGTAGAAAATACTTGACCAAAGGGTTGTGGAATAGGACTGATCCTGAAACCACATAATTGCAATGCAACCTTCTGAACCACACAGCCATGCCTGTGAACATTGAACACATAAGTATAAATATTAGTTACTAAGAGGGTCGGGTCGAGGGTCTACTGAAAAGTTCAAGTTAATGAAGTGTTCTTTATATTAGATATTAGTCTCAGCATGTTGTAGTTGGGTGACGCAGTACAATGTTAGTTTACCAATCAAAGACTCAAGTGTTCATGTCACATTTATGGCCCTGATGTGTTTGTGTAGCATAAATACTTGTTTCATGTTGTATCAGATCAACTGCTTTTCTATAAGTAATGAAGGAGCTTACAGTTCCCAGCTGGAAATAGCAGTAGTATAGAAAATTGATGACGTCTTTATTGACATGCCTTTAGGTAGAGAATAGAGTCAATTGTCTTTGCCAAGGATCCAGTGTAGCTGAGATGATGTGCACAGAGTATTCTATTCACAGCCAACAATTCTACACCTTATCAACATAGCTAGCTATGTGTGATGTGAGTGGTATGTATGTGAGAGATAGAGAGAGAGAGTGTGTGTGTGTGTGTGAAAGTGTTTACGCACATGTGCATACATTACATGCATGCACACACACACTTACATGCATACACATACATACACACACATGCACATACATACTTACATAATACCACTACCACATGATATTGCTAAAGCAATATACAAAGCCAACGCATAGAAAGACTGCCCTCGGATAAATATAGACAATGCTCCTGTTGTTGAACGCATATATGTGTCAGATCAACACAAAAAATATTGGTGGATCTTTCACATCAAAAATTTAAACCAAACTGCAAGCACACCAGGCCTTATATAGTCATTTGGAACAGGAAAGAAAAATCATGTACACTCATAGAGGTCAGCTGCCTGCAGATGTGAACATTTCATCTGATATCAGTGAAAAGGAAGATGCTTTTGAACAACTGCTTTGAAAGATGTATACAAAATGCATATTTATAGACCAGTGAAAATATCCATAACTTTTCTGAAGATTGGCATGTGCAGCTTTTCATCAACTTTCACAATATCAATAGTCAGTCAAACCATCATCTGCAACACCATCAACTGACTTAATTATTTATGTCCTTGCAAGTACTAATATTCTAGACCAGTGGTTCTCGACCAGTCCACATAAGATTTTGGTGGGACCATGCAAGCAAAATAGTAAATCAGGGATCCATGGTAGTATTTTAAGGGTTCATGAAAAATTTTTACTTTAGATGTAATTTATTGCAAGAAACAGCAAAATGTCTTTCTCAAACATTTTACATAATTCAAACTATACAAGTGAATGTGTGAAAAACAAAATAGGAATTTTGGAAGAAGTCTCCAAAAACAAGTTTTTAAACATTGAATAGTTTATGGGAGCCCACCAGAATAAAATAGGAATTAAATAAAAAAAAATATCCACTGTTCTAGACCCGCAACCCAATCATGTGCTTCATTGCCAAAAACCATAATTTCTGTCTGCATGTACAACACCCACACCTCACTTGGGATCAGTACCCTTCCACCAGACATCCTGCTAGAGTTTTGGAATTTCTGCTTTTCACAAAGTGACTTGCACAAGTAACACCAAAGCAACCAGTAAACTTCTCTTCCTCTTATCATTTACATATATTTTATTGATATTTAGCAGAAGTAACAGAGTAACTCATGGTCTGAGAGTTTCTTGCATAACTATTGGACTTTGAGTCACTCTATTACTTCTGCTAATTATAAAAATATACATATACATATATTTTGAGGTCTATTTTTCCTGTTTGCATCAACATACCTTTATATATATCGCCTTACTAGCATCTGTGCAGGTGGCATGTGTAAAAAGATTCAAGCAAGGTTGTTGCCAGTACCGCCTGACTGGCCCTCATACTGGTAGCACATAAAAGCACCCACTACACTCTTGGAGTAGTTGGTGTTAGGAAGGGCATCCAGCTGAAGAAACACTGCCAGATCAAGATTGGAGCCTGGTGCAGCCATCTGGTTTGCCAGCCCTCAGTCAAATCGTCCAACCCATGCTAGCATGGAAAGCGGACGTTAAACGATGATGATGATGATGATATATATATACACACACACATCCTCATGAAGGCTAGCAGGTCATAACTTCAAAGTCACTCTCAACCTACTTCTTGTATAATAAACATGTTGGGTAATACTTCAGTTTAATGTTAGATTGTTTTTATTATAACTTAACACAAAACAGACAATTTATATATATAAATTGTTATAGGAGTAATTATGACAAAACTATATCATTTGAAAGTGTTTCACCCTTTTGAGAGTTATGCTGCAAAAATTTCTCTCTTCTTGAAATTTGACTAGCCAAAATTTCAAATTGTACACACAGAGATTGGAAATGAAAAACACTACTTGTATGACAGTGACACTCATTTACAACTAGTGCATGATGTCAAGACAAGGAGACATGCACAGTCACACACATATATTTTATATTTCATTGACCAATATATTATTGGTTATGGCATAGAACTGGTGAGAATGTTACCACTGGTCTCATGTTGACTACAACAGTAGGCAATATTGATGACTTTTCAGATATGCTGGCCTGTAAAACATAACTGGCAAAAACAACAGCGTATCAAAATATAACCACTTTATTACTCATATCAAGTGTGCTGTTTTTGACTTACGGACAAATAACTGATAATTATTATCATTTAACATCCCCTTCTCCATCCTCACATGGGTCAGATATTGTTTAGTTGAGTCAGATTTTCGAAGACCAGATGCCCTTTGTGAAGTCAACCCTCACCTGTTTCCAAGGTAATATTTCCCCACGTCCAGAATGTTGGAAATGAATGATGCTGTTTTGATGACAGTGACACACATTTACAACTAACATGCAATATGGAGACTAGAAAACACAAAAAACAAACATACATATATACAATCTTTCAGTTTTACCATTTACCAAATCCACACACAAGGCTTTGGTTGACCTGGAACTGTAGCAAAAACCACTTGCCCAAGGTGTCATGTAGTGGAACTGAACCCAGAACCATGTGCTTCTTACCACACAGCCATGCCAATGTCTCCAGAACCATGTGGTTGGAAAGCAAACTTCTTACCACTCAGTCACGCCTATATGTGACAGACTTTTAGTTTCTGTCAACCAAATCCACTCATAAGTCTGGTCAGAAGACACTTTACCAAATGTCAAGTTGTGGGGTTGAAACTGAAACCATGTTTGAGAAACAAACTTTTTAAGCACATATCTGTGCCTATAACCATGCTTGGATATGTATCTTCTGTTTTAGTTATTTGAAGTCTTTCTGTAAGAAAAGAGCTGTTTTATAACAAAGATTCAAAGCTCTATCATTGAAATATACATAACTAAAAACAAATTTACATTTAAAACTTGAGGAAAGTTTTGCAGATTTTTATTCTTCCACTTACAGATTGTGTTTGAAATGAACATGTTTGATGGTTGATTTCTTTTTCTGAAAACCCCAGCCTTTTATGTATTTACTCACAAAAGTAAGTGCACCAATTATTATTGATATAAATGAGAATTTATAATCTGGATACAGAAGCTAAACATTTTGAAGAAGTTGTTTGTAGTTATCCTCTTCTTGATTTTTGAAGAGATAGACCAACAGGGCAGCTGACCTCTATGACAGTACATCTTTTTCTTGTTTGTCCCAAACAATGATATCTAGCCTGTTATGTTTGCATTTGGTACAAGTTTTGATGGGAATGTTCTTCCAATATTCCTTGTGTTGTTTTTTTATGTACGTATTCAATAACAGTGGGGTTATTTATGCCAGGATAGTCCTTTTTGGATGACATTGTATATTAATATCATGTCACATTGGGTGGTAGTACCTTGGTGACATTTGGATAGCTGCTGATCACAATTGTCTCTTTTGGTTGTGAGGTATCTTGAAGCAATCTCCTACTTTTAGATTGAAGTGTGATGTATGTGTGAGTGAATGCATATCAGGTGGCAATGCCAAGGGCTAATCACTCAGCCTGAATAACACCCTACCCCACATGCAATTTGTCAGTGTGGACAGACAGGTCTACAACCTGTATAGACAAGCCAGCAATGATATACAAAGGTTTCGACATTCACTTTTCAATGAATGAATGGACATAGGTATTAAATAAAGGTGTAACTTCGGTGTAAGTACCGGATACATTTCAAGAAAGTGTTGTTTTTTTTTTTTAAATATGGGGGAGTTAGGGTTGGGAGAAAAGGATTTCTGTTATCTTCAGAAATGTAAACAAAGTCACGTGTGTACTTATACCGAAGGATCGCCTAAATAAAATAACAAATATACGTCCCTGCAACTGAGATGATAAAATGGTTGGTATGTAAACATTTGATGCAAGCGATAAAAAAAAAAAACCTCCTTCGACTGTTCCGGTATGGAACTAAAACATCACTATTTTCAAATTGTAAACATTGACGAAAAAGAAAAGCTTAGTATTGGCCCAAATTTCCCTCAAATAATTTAAACATAAGCAAAATAATGTAACATGTTGGAGATAGATGCAGCTGCACAAGTAGCTGAATTAAAATTAGATGAGTGTTTTTTTTTTACTATAGATTTTTTATATGTGGAAGCAGCTTTGAAATAAAATTAACAAGACATAGGTAGAAAACAATATATTTTTATTTATTTTTAAACTCGGTTGTTTTGGGAGCTGTCTTTTGTTACTTTTTCAAATTCGTTTCTATAAACAGTAGATATTTTTTTCATACCTTACAACTGCCATAATATCTTGGGAAAGGAATAGTGTCTTTAATAGAAGAGATATTAAAAAGATATTGCATATATCTTTCAAACCCAAGCCCAAACCCGCCGTGTTTTGTGTTACCGAATCTCCGTAAGTCAAGATACCAACTATATTGTTTATCTAAAGATAATTCCTTTAACCTTTTTTCGAGAATAGGTAACCTTTCTTCCCTCATACTACCGCCAATCAATTCCCCTATTTCTGGAACAAGGAGATCCACAGCAGCAACGGTTTGTCCATCATCGTTTACTCGAGCATAGAAAGGTTTAATTTCAAGAGGGAAATCGAATACAAATACCGGTGTGTTTTCCAAATAACTCACCAAAAACTTTTCGTGTTCTTTTTTCAAGTCGTCACCCCAACGAATGGGGAAAATGAATTTCTCGTTATATTTCATCAATAAATTAATCGCATCTGTATAGGATATTTTCTGAAAATCAAGGTCTTTCATATTTTCAAGCATTTCTCTGTATTTTTCTGGCATCTGGTTAAAAAAGAAATTCATATCTGTGATATGTTTATCTTGTAACTGTTTAAAGGTAGATTTAATAAGACTTTGTAGAATAGTCATTAGTCCATCAAGACCATTGTCCAGAAATGCTATTTCGGCTTCAACCATATAAAATTCTGCTAAATGAAGTTTACCAGTTGACTTTTCAGCTCGGTATGTTGGCCCAAAACTATAACAACGACGAAAAGACCCACAAATAGCTTCTAAATGGAGTTGTCCTGAAACAGTTAAATATGTATTTTGGTTAAAGAAATTTTTGTTTTTAACAGTTTCTAATTTAGATTGATTATTAGATGCAACAGAGTCAACAAGAAATACTTCACCAGCTCCTTCGCAGTCAGATGGTGTCAGAATTGGTGTATGAATAAAACAGTACCCATTGTTTTGGAAATAATCATGTACAGCCATTGACAAAGCATTTCTCATCCTCAGGACAGCACTAAAATAATTCGTACGTGGTCTCAAATGAAGATAATCCCTGACATAATCAAGCGTGTGTTTTCTCCTTGCTTTGAATGGGTAGAGGTGAGGATCGCAATCTCCAAGGACATGAATTTTGCCAGCTTCAACTTCAACGGCATGATTTGATGAAGGACTCGAGATAAGTTTCCCTTCAACTAATACACTGCTACCGTATTTTGCTTCGCAGTCATCATACACATGTGCATTGCATACTACTTGTATATGGTTGCTAATAGATCCGTCAGAGAGTTGAAGGAACACGAAGTTCTTATGTTTTCTTAATGAGCGAATCCAACCAGTTAGAGTCACGTTGGGACTGTTTTGGTTAGATGCTGTATTTTGAAGTATTTCTTGGATAGAAGATCGGTGCGTTGAGAAAACTCGACGAGAGAGAGAGTTCCAAGTGAACAAGTAATTTGGTTTCCTCGAAGACAGATTTTTTAGTCTATGCGGATGTAAAAAGCCACGGAGTACGGACCAGGACGTCATGTTTTCAAATAATTTTGCTTAATTATCTACCTTAGCGTTAAGCGAGGAGAGTAGTTTCCCCTTATAAATATGGCAGCTTGTCAGGAGGTTGTACATGGCTAAGTAGCCTCTCAATAAAGAATAATATTTGTATATTATTTTCTTCCTTCACCCGGTAAAAACATGGCAAACTCTACTTCATCACAAGTAGCTGAAGAAGGAAGTTATTATTTACAGCTAAACAAGAATCCAATAAGGTTTGAACCTGTCAGTAAGGTTACAAATGTATTTTTCGATGATTCTAACAAACAGGTACGTAGTTCGGTATCTAACAAATATTGTGCTAATTCATTTGCTTGTTTTCGATATAGCCTTTACATTAAATTGGTATTTAACTATATATTATCAGATCTTTCTATTAAAATATTTATTAAAGTTTCAGAAACGATATTTATATTCTCCAGTCTCAGTAGTTGATAAAAAAAAAGCCTTTTTGAAACCTGGAAGCCTTTGGTTGTTTTCTCGTTTGAGAATATAAACAGCGAAGGAACAACAACTTAAATTGAGTTTTAAGAATTTATTAGTCTCTACGATGTTTTTGTCTTCCATTATAATTCTAAGTACAATTAGGATGCTTTATAGCAGTGGTTCTCAGATGGAGCGATATTTAACCCCTGGGGGCGTTGTGAGTTCAATCGGGGGTGGGATGGGACAAACGTTAAGGTGTTACTATAGGAGCGTTAGAAATAAAGTATTTAAACTCTTATATATTCAACGCATTAAAAACTATTGTTAGGTTCAGAATATGAGTCGGACAGTGTGTTATACAGGAAGCAAAAAACATTGCTGATAATGCACCACTATACAAAATAACCTGTTTGATTAAAATGTTTTAATTTTTTTCTCTTTTCACCAAACATTAAATTGACTTCTCCATACTTTTACTTTATCGATCCCAAAAGGATGTAATTGTTATCATTTCACTGATATAAAACAATTCTTTAAAAAACAAATTTTTTAAATTAACATTTTTTGTATTGTCAACCGTACGTAGCGCTATAGATACGACATCTCTGTCAATTGAGGAGATTTTAATGAAGTCATTTGAAATTACATTCTGTTGAATATTATAACGGCTTTGTTACTCCATGTTACAACAATACCAGTAAAATGTTACATAATTACTCACTGACAATGTTTTTAAGGGTCTGAATGGGGTACATGGCAGATGCAAATGTTTAAAACCTCGAATGAGTACCTACGCGGAAGATCTTTATTTCTATTTCGTATAGCTAAGTTCTGTAACTATTTGCTGCTAACCAAATAGGAAAACCCATGCACTGCTAACTTCAGTAATTCCATTGTCCCTTCTTGGTTACTCTTCCTCCGTTTCTGTGAACCGCACTTCATTTTCTGTTAGTTTTCTTTGAATCCTTAACTTTGGTGTCTTTTAGTCTTGTGGTGCTTTTGGCGTTACAGCCATGTTATACATATGTATGTTATTCAGGAAGCACATTGTTCTGTAAGTTATACTTAAGGACTTAAAATTAGCAAATGTAACAGGTCTCTTGTCAAACTAAGAAGAGTGATAGTCCAGAATAATTATACAATACTTCTTTGCCCTGAACGCTAGGCTAAAACCAGCTCATTTTCCTACTAACAAGCAACACCAAGGAATATTCATCTCAATATGAAGCTTTGTGATAACTGATCAACATATAGCTTTTTTCGTTTGTTATTACTACCTGTTCTTACAAAACCCCTCAGCATCTTTCTGACATATAGTATTGGTATGATTAGATGATAAAAGCAGGACTCTCATTTTAGAACATGCCAAAAATGAGTTCCATACTTATATTCCTGACTTAATTTACCCTTCATTACCTGATATTCCACTTCTGTGTTTCCATACCACTGCAAAAAGTAACTAAACTTTGAAGATAAATAGAATGTGGTTAAATCTAACTGGAAACAAAAGCTGTCTGAGCTTCATCTTTTGATCCAATCCGTGTGCAAACTCATTGGCATAAGAGTGACATCATCATCGTTTAACGTCCACTTTCCATGCTAGCATGGACAGTCAAATCGTCCAACCCATGCTAGCATGGAAAGCGGACGTTAAACGATGATGATGATGTTACTCTTATACCAATGTGTTTGCACATTGATTGGATCAAAAGATGAAGCTCAGATAGCTTTTGTTTCCTGTTAGATTTAACCAACTGCAAAAAGTAACTTCAAAGTTTAGTTACTTTTTGCAGTGGCATGGAAACACAATAATCGTAATTATGATTATGACAATTGTTGCAGTTATCATTATCATATCAATTACAAAAGAATTTTTAAAAAAAGCATTCCACTGTTTTAACAGTTGACCTATAAGAAAATGAATAAAATATCTTTGCCTAATTAATATCTTTGCAATTCTATTGATGTTCTTTAACATTGAGAAACTATTAGTGTGCATTCTATCTTCAACACATACCTTGAGTATCTTCTATTGTGACCCTGAGCTCTGACAAATACCTTGTGAGGGAATTTGGTAAGTGCAAACTGAAAGAAACCTGTCCTGTATATGTGTGTGTGTTTGTATATTCTATTACTTGTCTCAATCATTTGACTATGGCCATGCTGGAGTACCACCTTAAGAGGTTTTAGTTGAACAAATCCATCTCAGGACTTATTCTTTGTAAGCTTAGCACTTATTCTATCAATCTTTGTTGAACTGCTAAGTTATGGGAATGTAAACACCAACATCGGCTGTCGAGCAATGGTGTTGGGTGAAGGACAAACACAGATTCAAACACACAAATATATATATATACAGTGGGCTTCTTTCATTTTATGTCTACCAAATCCACTCACAAGTCTTTGGTCAGCCCGAGGCTATAGTAGAAGACACTTGTCCAAGGTACCATGCAGTGGGACTGAACCCAGAACCATGTGATTGAGAAGCAAGCTTCTTACCACACAGCCAATATGTGTATATGTGTGTGTATGCGCATTTTCATGGGTGTTTACACTCTATGGTGAGCTACATTACAAACGGGACTTCTCCATTCGTGACTGGGCTGCAAGTGGTTAAGTTTGTTTCCAACAAATCATCTATCACAGCAATGCTTTTGAATTCTTCTGGAATTAAAATCTCCTTATTTGAAAAACTAGTAAAGGTAAATAACAGGAAAAACATTTAGTTGTAAAAAATCCTGCCCATCTAACCCTCACTAGAATGGAAAAACATGTTAAATGACTAAACAAACTTAACAAGACTATTGATTCTCAACCAGTTCACTGAGTCTGTATAGCAACATAAAGCCATCAACATTGACAGTTATTTTCTGTTTTATATAGTATTGTAGTGAGACTCCTGAGTTCTGAACCATCATGTTCAGGTTTCCCAGCACAGGACCATGACCTGCCATAAAGGGCAAAGCTATTTATGGATAATCAATTGTGTCACCATAAACGGTATAAACACCTATGTTAACATGATAACCAATCAGTTTGGCTAGTTCAAAAGTGAGCAAGCTGGAATCTCCTTGCCAAATAGCCTCATCAAAGATTGTAGAAACTCTCTTAGGTGTAATAAAAAACTGGGATTTTGAAGTTCAAGACAGACAGATCAGAGGTGCTACTTGAAACTATATTAGTCAGCTTTGTGATGAGACAATCACATTCTTCCCACTTAATTTGTTTTCAAAAATTATTAATTGTCTTTGTACTATTTTTTAGCATTATCACACAATGAAAAGTTGTACTTATTCCATTTGATCTCTCTTAAATGCTGTTCTAGTTATTCAACTACTGTATATATGTAGATGTTCCAGACTAATTAAAATGTATGAGAACTAACGCTGATATTAGCATGGTCAGCTGATAGAGTCATTAGCATGCCAAGCAGAATGCTTAGCAACATTTTGTCCTTCTTTATGTTCTGAGTTCAACTTCCACTGTGGTGGACTTTGCCTTTCATCCTTCTGGAGTCGAAAAAAATAAGTACCAGTTGAACACTGGGGACTGATGTAATCGACTTGCCCCCCCCCCCCCGCAAAATTACTGGCCTTGTGCCAAAATTTGAAACAGCCCACCAGATGTTATTCCACTAATTACCACCCAACAGCCCCTAGTACCACACTTAAATAAGAAGCGTTTCTCCTAGATCCGGACATAGATCATTAGCAGAGTTAATTTTAAACATAATCATTTACCAGTTACTCTCATGTCCATATTCTTGCAGAGGTAGATGGTGCTAGTTCATATTATGTAATCAGTCAAGCAATTTCTTCCTCACAGTAAAGTATTCTTGTATACACTTCATGAACTAGATTCTATTATCCATAAATTGAGCCTAATTTACAAGCCAGTTTATCAACACTGAAAGACCACTGCATCCGAATATCGTAAACCATTCTCCTTCGCAACCATATTGATTTAAGCTATCTATATATTTAGATTATTTAATTATGAGTTATATTCATAAGGAGTTGCCAGTTGACAAAATCAGTAATCTGGTATCTTATCAAACTGGTTGACCTTGTAACTGAAAACTGTTGCCACTATACTCAACAGATGTTTCTCTCTCTCTCTCTCTGGAAACCTACTGTTTCAGTTTTTTAAAAATATGTACACTGCATTTCTGTGCATTGTGAGAGGCAACTAAAAAGGTTGATGGCAGAATTGGCATTCAGCCATAAAACTTTTCCTCAGAAAATGTGTTCCATGAAAAAGTAAGTATTAGGTGTTGATGATGTCATCAATCATCTGTATCCAAAGGTAAATCAGCTGGTTACTTTTTAAATAGATTAAAATAATTTTAATAGATTTAAACATTTTAATGTATTTCCTGTTTTATTTTTTGCAAGATGGTAGTGATCTGACCTTTCTCACTGACAAATTTTTAATCTCTTCATTTGTGGCCATCAAGCACAAAGATAATCTATTTGGATGCTTTCCTTTACCAATTAAAGTAGGATTATTGTTTTGCCCCAGACCAACTCTTAGCAGAAATATGATGGGAAGGCTTTCCATAGTCCTCACATCTTTTTTCAGACATTATATAATGTAGTCTTGCTAATATGTTCTTTCCTTTTTAAGATAGCAAGATATGTTTTAATGAAAATTTGACTGCTATCTCTAGCAGGCCGATTGGCCATGTAGAAGGTTTGTTGCTTAGTGACTCTGACAAAGGAAGTAGTATGGCGGATTAAACTGAAAGTGGTTGAGAACGTGATTAAAAAATTTTTTTTTTTTAATCTTGCCACAGTTTGAAATGGTAAAGAGAGAATTAATGCTTTAGCAGATTTGGTAGCGATAATTGGTTCACTTCTCTTTAATTTGCAGGTGATGCACAGAGAATGTCTTTGAGCTGAATGAGATTTGCATGGGCTTTGTCATTTCAGAATTCCCTTTGAATATCTATCCCCTTTCTCTTCCATTATTTTCAGTGATGTGAAGAATACTTACATAATTTTTAGAAAATTGTGAGGTGGGTGCTGAAAACTTCCTGGCTTTGGGTTAAAAAAAAATACAGGAGGATCAGTTAATTATGATTTTATTTAATATATCCCCCTTTCAGATTTACGCAATTATTGCAGCAGTCCTTCAGTTTTTCTAAGCCCTATAAAAGAACTCGGAAGGTTGGGCTTCCAACCAGGCCTTTCACGATACTCTTAAAGGCAGGAACTTTTCAGCACCCCTACCCCTCCCCCCCCCCGTACATATGACACACTGGTTACTTTTGTTTTTATAATCTTCTTTTGATGCCTTTGTAGCAAGTAGTGAATACTGATTTCAAATTTTGGCATGAAGCCAACAATTTCGGGGAAGTGGGTAAGTTGATTGCATCGACTGTAGTGCTTATTTTATCGACCCTGAAAGGATGAATGGCAAAGTAGACCTTGGCAAAACTTTAACTCAGAATATAAAGATGGATGAAATACCATTAAGCATTTTGTCCAGCATGCTAATGATCCTGCCAGCTCACTAATATATAAAAGTATTACTAATATTCCCTACTTTCAAGTAGAGAATATTAGTGATACTTTACTGTTATTTGAATGTCTAATCTCTCTTTCAGGTATTTGCTGTCCGAGCTGGTGGCACCACTGGTGTGGTGGTCAAGGGCCCTGATGAGAAAAGTAACCTAACATTCCGGTAACTTCGGTTTACTATTTTTATTTATTTTACAATAGGCCTTTGAGTATAGAAAAAAATTCTTATACAAACATCTTGCATGTACAAATAGGAAAATGGTATAAATGATCAATTGTACATCAATGAATATTATACAGTGGCAGAAAAGGTACCATTTAAGTGATGGACTACTTTCTGCATGGCTACAGTATAATAATTCTGGTAATATTTTGGACTCTATGTATAAAATTGATATTTCAAACATTTTGTTTAACTCTATGTCAGTCCTGATCAAGCTAAACTGTGATGAAAGGTGTTTTAACTGTGACTTTTTGTTTATAAAGAACTTCATTGTTTAACCTTTATTGTATGGGAACTGAGTATGTTGAGTTTTGTGTATGTGCACTTGATATACGAGAGCTAAGTTGACTCATTTTTGATGGTGGGGTACTTTATGGAATTCTCAACATTTCGTGACATAGAACACATATTTTATTTTTACTGACAGAAAGAGGTTGCAAGAACTGATTTGCCTATAATTAGCATGTTAACATCACTGTCATCATCGTTTAACGTCCACTTTCCATGCTAGCATGCATTGGACAGTTTGAGGGCTCCAATCAAATCTGGCAAAGTTTCTACAGTTGGATGCCCTTCCTAACGTCAACCACTCCGAGTGTGCAGTGGGTGCTTTTTATGTGCCACCGGCACAGAAGCCAGTCAGCCAGCACTGGCACCAACCACACTCAAATGGCACTTTTTACGTGCCACCAGCATGGGAGCCAGTCAGACGGCACTGGCATCAATCACGCTTGAATGGTGCTTTTTATGTACCACCAGCACGGGTGCCAATCAGGCGGTAGTCATCAGCCATAACAATGACTTCACTAGCCTCAACAGGTCTTCAGAAGCGCAGTTTATTGCCCAATGATTGAAGGGTACTCTTAAATGGGCTGGTTATGCTGCACTGGTATAGGCCACAGTTACAGCCTCACTTGGCTTGCCAGGTCTTCTCAAGCACAGCATATCTCCAAAGGTCTCAGTCATTTGTCATCGCCTTGGTGAAGCCCGATGTTCGAAGGTCATGCATCTCCACCTTATCCCAGGTCTACCTCTTCCACAGGTTCCCTCTACTGCTAGGGTGTGACACTTTTTCACGCAGCTGTCCTCATCCATACACAACACATGACCATACCAGTGCAGTCGTCTCTCTTGCACACCACATCTGATGCTTCTTAAGTTCAACTTTTCTCTCAGGGCGCTTACACTCTGTCGTGTATGCACACTGACATTACACATCCAGCAGAGCATACTAACTTCATTTCTTGCAAGCTTATGCATTTCCTCAGCAGTCACGGCCCATGTTTCACTGCCATGTAGCATGGCTGTTCACACACATGCATCATACAGTCTACCTTTTACTCTGAGCGAGATGCCCTTTGTCACCAGCAGAAGTAGGAGCTCTCAGAGCATCCAGTGCCGCTACTGACTTGGTCACCTAGATAATGGAAGCTATCGACTAGTTGTAGTTTTTCCCCCTGGAATGTGGCAGAAGCTGTTTCCTGCACATTTTCAGTGTTTATTGCCCCTGAGCATTTGCTAAAACTATAGCCTCCATGTATGCCATGAAAGCCCCCTGCATGTTGTCCAACATACCCATTGAAGTCGCCAGCCAAAAAGAGAAGGTCCCTGTCATTCATCGACAAGGCAGTCTGCAAGAGGGTGTCATAAAATCGGTCTTTCTTTTCATCAGATAGCCCCGGCTGAGGGATATAGCTTAAGATAATGGTTGCTAACCCATGTTGCAGCACTAATCTAATCTTAAGTATTCTATCACAGACTCTGACTGCCTCAGTTACCTTATCAACCCATTTCTCTGCAAGAAGTAAACTCTGACCCCATCAAGTAAGAGTTAATATGTTCTTTTAAGATGATATAATGTGATTTGAGGGAGATTTGGTAGCAATTTCTTGCAGGCTGAGCACCTGCATAATGGTTTCCTCATTCATCCACAAGCAATTTTTGTTGTACCCTTTGATAAAGCACATAATCATACTTAGCTTAGCAGTAGCAATGAAACATAGTCATGAAATCATTTACTCCAAACTGATAAAATTAAAACTCTAGAATAAATCAGTCTTCACTTAAACTCTATGGAATCTTGTCGCCAAACTTAACTTTAGACATACACATTCACTTTCTTTGCCATCTGAATTTATGAAATTTTCTAATTGGAATTTATTAAAAAAATGTTTAAAAATCCATTATATATATATATATATATATATATATATATATATATTATATATATATATATATATATATATATTTGGAGATTTATTATTGTCATCTCAATTTTTCTATCATTGCTTATTCTTTTCAGAATGGAAGATAGAGGGGAAGTTATTTCTATCAAATTTTCACCTGACCGAAGAATACTTGGTGTTCAAAGATCTCTCAAGTCTGTCGTACGTAAGATTTTTCTTTTGATGGATGTTGGTAATTAGTTGTGACACTTGAACAAGGCCACAATATTGCAGCAGTTTTGTTTCTACTGCTATTATTTCAGGGATTCAGATCTACTTAATGTTTCTACTTTATATCGAATTTAAAGCTGTGGGTAGTGATATTGATAGGATATAAATAAACATATATATCAGTGGTTCTCAGTAGGGTTCATATGGCCCTTGGAGACCCATATATGATTTTGTTATTAAAATTTATGTACAGTAAACAGAATATTTTAATTTTTTTATGCAGTTCATATTAATACTTAATTATAAAATTACAGGGGGATTTTTAGATGGAATTCTGCTTTATGCACAGCATATAACCCCTCGACTTTTTTTTTATATTTTGGAATTTGCAGAAAATCTTTGTGGATTTGTGTTCTACACATAAGAAATCATATGACTATGCAAAAACAAAAACATTTTTTTTGTGTGATTTAAGGGGTATTTAGGTGTTATTTTTAACACAACTCATGACCACCTCACACTGTCCTTGTTTGTTTGTCACTCTCACATATTAGTTTTTTTTCGATATCTTTCTCCCCATAAACACATTTAATGGTTTATTGCTGGGATTTAAGCAAAAACTTTGGACTGTCCATATTTTGAACTGTGATTTAAGAAAAAAAATTTCAAAAGATTAAAATAATTTTTTTTTTGCATAGTCAAATGATTTCCTGTGTTTAGAATACAAATTTGCAAAAGTTTTATGCAAATTCCAAAAAGTAAAAAGGTTTTGAGGTGTTATGTGCCATGTGTAAAGAATTCCATTGATTTTATTTTTTATATGCATCAAATGGCTATGAAGGTCCTGGAGAGTAAAATAGAAACCAAAGGAGTCCATAGGCAAAAAATGGTTGAGAACCACTGATATAAATGATAAACTGCGTAACAGCAAATTTTATACATCATGAAAAACATATTAATTAGCTGGACATTTGACCACATGGCTTTATTATAATGGCTATAATAAAATTTTAAGTTCTCTGTTGTATTGTTGCTGATGCTGGATTATGTCTATAGCCAAGAGACTCATGTCTGAATGGTCAAGTCCATCCAGCCATAAATATCTATGAATAGGTGATATAATTTGTTGCTGCTAGTGTTATCCCTGATTCAGTAGACCTATGATCAATGATGTTCCAAGCCTGAACATCTCATATTTTTATATGTTGGACATTACATTATCTCATGCATCCTTTCTTTCTTTCTGTTTTTAAGACAAGACATGAGAGTGTGATTTAAGGAAGATTTGGCTACTATTTTTAGCAGATGAAGCAAACATTTAAAGGTTCCCTGATTATTGTTAAAGTGGAAATGTATTTTGTTGACTTTCAATGCTGAACTCAGTTGCTGCTAAAGACAAAAATTGTTACCCATACCTAAATTTTAGTCCCAGAACAAGATTAACTTAATGCTATTGGAAAGTTGAGTATGTGGGTCTTTATGATTCATCATCATCATCATTTAGCGTCCGTTCCCCATGCTAGCATGGGTTGGACGGTTCAACTGGGGTCTGTGAAGCTGGAAGGCTTCATCAGGCCCAGTCAGATCTGGCAGTGTTTCTACGGCTGGATGCCCTTCCTAACGCCAACCACTCCGTGAGTGTAGTGGGTGCTTTTTACGTGTCACCCGCACAGGTGCCAGACAGAGCTGGCAAACGGCCATGAACGAATGGTGCTTTTACGTGTCACCGGCACGGGGGCCAGGCGAGGCTGGCAACGGACACGAACGGATGCTGCTTTTACGTGCCACCAACACGGGGGCCAGACAGAGCTGGCAAACGGCCACGAAACGGATGGTGCTTTTACGTGTCACCGGCACGGGGGCCAGGCGAGGCTGGCAACGGACATGAACAGATGGTGCTTTTACGTGCCACCAACACGGGGGCCAGACAGAGCTGGCAAATGACCACGAAACGGATGGTGCTTTTACGTGTCACCGGCATGGGGGCCAGGCGAGGCTGGCAACGGACACGAACGGATGGTGCTTTTACATGCCACCAACACAGGGGCCAGACAGGGTTGGCAAACGACCATGAACGGATGGTGCTTTTACATGTCACCGGCACGGGGGCCAGACAGAGCTGGCAAACGGCCACGAACGGATGGTGCTTTTACATGTCACCGGCACGGAAGCCAGGCGAGGCTGGCAACGAACACGAACGGATGGTGCTTTTACGTGTCACCTGCACGGGGGCCCTGATGTTGATCGACCTCAATTTGGTTCTGCTTTCTGATATATGTATTGATTTGGTTTGATTTTGACTGTTCTCACTGGTCTTGCCGGGTTTTCTCACGCACAGCATACTTCCAAAGGAAAAGATTAATCAAAACCCACTGATGTATCTGCCTTTCATGATCTCATCATCCACACTGAATCTCACCTTGCCCCACTTCCTCATACTATATTTTAAAAAGCCAACAAGGGAACCTCTACACAATTGCACTCAGCCTGCTAGAATTTTTTTGTTTTATTTATATATAAAGCTTATAATTTTAATTGCAGGAATTCCTCAACTTTAGTTCTGATGTTGTTCCTGACAATATGGAGTATTCACAGACCTGTAAGGTAGGTTTTAATTACATTTTATTTGTAAACTTCTGATTTTTCATTTTTATGTTGTATGTTGCGAGTGCATGTATTCACTCACATGCACAAACACATACACAGGCATGCAAAAGGCAGGGAAGGCAGATGAGTAAGATTCTGTACATCTGACATAGAGTTTATTACTATGAAATTTGCTGCAAGCATTTTCACAGATTTCATTTCAGTCAAGTTATAGAGTGCCTAGAATATTGATAGATTCAGTGTTGATCTGAAGTGTGTAATTTCTTCTCCAGATCTATGCCTACATTACATTCATCTGGAAAACAGCCTATGTTGTAACAAAAGATCTGGAACTTATCCTATCTGTCATAGAGTTCAACTCAACTGTTGAAATACATTTTCCTGCTTGCACTGGAAAATGTCTGCATCATCATCATCATTGTTTAATGTCTGCTTTCCATGCTAGCATGGGTTGGACGATTTGACTGAGGGCTGGCGAACCAGATGGCTGCACCAGACTCCAATCTGATCTGGCAGAGTTTCTACAGCTGGATGTCCTTCCTAATGCCAACCACTCCGAGAGTGTAGTGGGTGCTTTTACGTGCCACTGGCAAGAGGGCCAGTCAGACGGTACTGGCAACGGCCACACTCAAATGGTGCTTTTTATGTGCCACCTGCACAGGAGCCAGTCCAGCGATACTGGCAATGACCTCACTCGAATGTTTTTCACGTGCCATCAGCACAAGTGCCAGAAAGGCAACGCAGATAATGATCACACTCGAATGGTGCTTTTTATGTGCCACCAGCACAGAGGCCAGTTTGTTGCTCTGGCAACGATCGCACTTGTATGGTACTCGGAAAAATTTGGGTTCAGCTTTCACAAAACACTCACTAGCCATACAGTAGTCCTACTATCTTCCACTGGCCCATCATGGACTATGGTCATTGAGAGGTAAATGTCTTTGCTAGGGATGTACTGTATTGCTGGTGATGGGATTTAAAACAGCCACCCATCACTTATTGTGTTCTTAGACAAGATTCTTAATTCTAATTAGCCCAATATATTTGACCAGAAAATACGTAAATAATCCCTTAAATGGTTTGGTGCTTGGAGTGGTTACTTGTTAAAGCTTGTTAAGAACTCAAACCTTTCCTTTTTTGTAATGGGAAACATATTTGTAGGTTAAATAATTCCTTTCTGGAGCAATGAAACTCACAGTCAATGAACCTATGTTGAAGACTGCCCATGCAACTCAAATGTACTTCTTGTAGAAGAGGTGGGTTCAAGTCTCATTGGCAGCCTTCAACATTTTCTATCCAAAGGGTTTTTGAACAGATATTTACATGTTATTATTCATAGCTTTATCAGCTTTGGGTTTCACTGTTTCAAAAAGGAATTATTTCACATTTTCTCAGTTTCTAAATTCTTATGATGTCAACAGCATATTTATGAGTATTTTTCATTGGTGGTTATTTATAATCTCAATATCATAATATATGAAAGTAATCAATTGTTGAACTATGATCATTCCCACTTGAGGCAATTTCACATATTTCACTAAGCCTTTAGGTTGTAGGTGTGCTTTCAAGCACACCTACAACTTCATATCTATACAAAGTACATGTAATTATAAAGAAAATTGCTATTCCTAGTTTCTAGGTGTTGTTTCTCCTTATCTTTTCAATTGTATTCACATCAAAATATCCATTTTGTCTATAAAATATTATTATCTGGTCTTTTAGCTGTGTCTTTCGATCTTTCCACTCTCTCTCTCCCTCCATAGGCTCAAATTACTAATCTCTTTATATACTATTCAGTAGACTCAAACTAAAAAAAAAGGGGCCTAAAAACTTGCCCATTTGCTTTGTTGCACTCTTCTACCTTATTTACAACCATCCAACATGCTTCTCCTTATTTCTTCTCCAACAAAGGACCCTATCTAGAATGTTTGTATTCACCTGCCTAAACAACATACTAACCTATTCTATATTATGAACTCTATCACCTATTAGTTTGGCTACTTTATCTTTAGAGAAAATGGTTACTGCAAAGAGATGTTTTTTAAAAAAATGGTGATTATAAAAATCATTCCAGATTTATTTTGCAATTCTAAAATTTCTCAACCAGTTCAGTTTATTTGAATATACTTACAAATACAGCAAAAATGTAGAATTCAGTCTAAATTGCTGGACCAACACAAATAAGAGCAATTACAAGTCATAGCAAACAGATTTCACCAGTAACATACAGTTCTATATTTAAGAGATGAGGAATTATGTACATTATTTACATTTGATGGATATTTGTCCTCATCTTGTTTGTTGTTAACACAACATTTCGGCTGATATACCCTCCAGCCTTCATCAGGTTTCTTGGAGAAATTTCGAACCTGGGTTCCCATTCCTAAGATATTTTTTGATATCATTATTATTATTATTATTATTATTATTATTATTATTATTCAGGTCATTGCCTGGAATCGAACTCAGAATCTTGGGATTAGTAGCCCACACTCTTAATCACTATACTATATGCCCAAGATTCCTAATTTGATTCCAGGCAGTGACCTGAATAATAATAATAATATCGAAAAATATCTTAGGAATGAGAACCCAGGTTCAAAATTTCCCCAAGACACCTGATGAAGGCTGGAGGGTATATCAGCTGAAACATTGTGTTAACAATAAACAGGATGAGGACAAATATCCATCAAATGTAAATAATGTAAATATTAAACATATAAAAAAATATCAAAGCAAAGAAATATATTTCAGTAGTAATTACTGTGACATGATTACACTGGTAAATAAATATGCAAGCATTGTCGTCGTCATCATTTAACATCTTCCTTCCATGCATGTGGATTGGATGGTTTGATAGGAGCTGGTAAATCAGAAGAATGCTCCAAGCTCTGCTGTCAGCTTTGGTATGGTTTCTACAACTGGATGTCCTTCCTAATGCCAAACACTTTACAGAGTGTACTGGGTGCTTTTTACAGTGAGGTCACCAAGGAGTAATATTGAGGGAAGTGGTTTTATGCCAAGTAGTGAGAGGTTAGAGCAGTGGTTCTCAACCAGGGTCCATATGCCCCCTGAGGTTCAATGTAAGACTTTTGGGGGTTCATATAAGCAAAATAGTAAATTGGGGATCCACAGTTATTTATTAAGAGTCCATGAAAAAGTTTTACTTTAGGTGTATGTATTGCAAGAAACAGCTAGGTTTCTTTTTCTAACATTTTACATGGTTCAATCTACACAAGTTTGAAAAACAAATTTAGGAATTTTGAACTAGTTTATAAACATCGACTGACTATGGGGTCCACCAGAATAGAATAGTAATCAAAAGGGTCGTTAGGCAAAAAATGACTGTGAACCAGTGGGTTAGAGTATGAATAGAGGAACAGAAACAGACATCTTGCAGGAAAGGAGATACATGGCTATCTCAGATGGAGAGAGAGGAAAGAAAGATGGTGAAAATGTAATGGGAGATACACTCAAGTTACAGAGAAATATATATAAATGAAGTGAAAGCAAGGATTGCATAGTGTGTGGTTGTATATTTAAATCATGTTTGTGTTTAAAGCAATTTATATCAACACAATCTCGGTTGTGTAGTTAAGAAATTTGCTCCACAAGTGTGTAGCTTCAGGTTTGATTTCACTGTATGATACCTTGAATGAAGAGCTACTACGATAACCTTAGGTCAACCAACAAATTGTCAGTGAGCTTTAGTAGATGAAAAACAGTCAGAAGCTTCTTGGAGGAACCATTTCTATTATTAATGGCAAACATAATCCATCTCTTGGTTTAACACTGCCACCTGACCTTTGGTGCTTTGCAAGCATTGGGTCAGGTCTCCAATCTGAGGATAGCTTCCTTGACTAGTCTCAGAGTTCATGAAACATGCCATGGGTGTTGCTCTTTCTTCCTCTGATGAAGCTGTTTAAAAGAAAACTGTTTTTCTGAACCTGTATCACTGTTCTTTTGCTCAGTAAGGTTTACTAACTTTCTGATTAACCCACTATGCTTCTCTGTAGCTTATTTCAATAAATGGTTTCAACAAGATTTTTAAAAAAAACACTATTTCATACTGTAAATTTGTTTAATGTTCTTCTTGCTAAGTGATCATATCAAAGACTTACTTTAAATAACCTCATAAAAACAGTATTAGTTGAAGGCTGGTCTCCTACTTTTCAGGGTTATTGACTCATTATATCTGCTTAGGATCTATCTGTACAGTAATTAGATTGTTGTGGTTGTGGAAGTATATTTAATGAACAGAACATTAAAAGACCAATTTATATTCAGATATCTAGTGAAGGAAAATTAATATATTGATATCTTCTGCTGTTGAGTCTTCAGTGGTATTGTTCCTTTTACAACATATCTGAATATACTGTTTTTTTTTTTTACTATTCCAATCATTATGTGTCTCTATTCATAATTATATTGTTTTCAAAAACCTCAAGCATATATAAATGTAAGGAAATAATCTCCCAAATTTGTGGCTTTCCATATATGATCTTACAAGAATCTGTCTTTTCCTCTTTCCTGTCTCTATACACACAATACTCCAACTCATGCAAAGTATTATATTTGGAAAGAATATATGTTAACAAATCTTTCAAAACTTGCTTGACTACTAAAAGGATTGTCATCATCACATCAGGTTCCAGTTTCAATGTCAATGAGGTGGAATCTCTTTAGTGCAGTAAAATAAGAATCATATATAAGGAAAACAATAATCTAAATAATATACATGTTACTTTGTAGTAGAATGTGACTACAAAACATTCTCACACATTTGCTTCATACTGCATTTCACAAAATACACTGAACCACAAAAGAAATATGAGTTGTGTGTGACCATGAAATATGTCTTAATTTCATTATGTCAGAGATAAATTTTGATAATTCTGATAAAGTCAATTTCTTGGATGCACTTTGACCACAGTCTGTCAGTTGTTGTCATGTGTTCTGGTAGTGAGCGGATCCAGCTCATCAAGATTATAGGGCGTGGCATGTTCAATACCATGTATGCCTTCCCTGAGTATTCAAAACAGCCATACACCGTTGGTACATGAGGCAGTTCACAAAAGCCATTGACCCCTGTGCCCACACCCTGAGGAAAGCTGCCTCCAGTTCTACATGAGTTGTCAGCCTTGGGACCACCTGGTTCAGCCATCTCTGGATTTTATCCCACAAATGTTCAATTGTATTCAAATCCAGGCTGAGAGCTGGCCACAACATGGTTCTGATGTGCTGATGCAGGAAGTCCATAGTGACCCTGGCCATGTGAAAGGGAGTATTGTCCTGCTGGACACATGGCTATGGTACACAAAGAACGGTACAATCGCATACAGCTAGCTGGCATTCAATTGGCGTATCAAGTTTCAGGCATTTTGATTGGGTTTGGGTATGAAAATTCACAAAAGGGTCACTTCTATTGATTTTTTTAATGGTTTTGCGGGGTGACTGGGGAAATGTAAAGATGTGCACGACCACCCTTGGACGGTTTTGGATGACCATAGAAAGTGCAAGCCCTCTAACTGAAAAATTGTGGATTTGTATAAAGGACACACACACAGACAGGCATTTTGCCGTTTATATATATAGAGATGTCTGGTTGTGGGGAATGTTATCTTGAAACAGGTTGATGGTTGGTCACAGCTGTAGAAAATCTGCCTCCAAATTCCATCCAACCCATGCAAGCATGGAAAAGTGGTCATCGAAATAATGATGTTGTGTTTGTATGTGTATGTGTGTGCATGCACACGTGTATGCATGTGAAACTTCCCCAAGAATTGTTTTATAAATTTCCTTTGTTAAATTGAAATGTTCAAACTAAGGTCAAATTTCACATAAAATGACAAATCTAAGCTAGAGGAAGATTCAACATCAAAGAAAATATTGGTTTCTTTTTATTTTCATAGTGGAGGTGCAGTGGCCCAGTGGTTAGGGCAGCGGACTTGCGGTCGGAGGATCGCAGTTTCGATTCCCAGACCAGGCGTTGTGTGTGTTTATTGAGCGAAAACACCTAAGAGCACCACGAGGCTCCAGCAGGGGGTGGTAGCGACCCCTGTTATACTCTTTTGCCACAACTTTCTCTCACCCTCTCTTCCTGCTTCTTGAGTAATGCTGCAATGGACTGGCATCCCGTCCAGCTGGGGAGAATGCATACGCCACAGAAACTGGGAAACCAGGCCCATGAGCCTGGCTAGGCTTAAAAAGGGTAACGTTTATCATTTTATTTTCATAAAATATGGGTGTGAGATATAATATAACCTTTGTCTGTTTACTTTTATCTCGTTACTATTTATATACTGAGTTCAAATTAACTATTCTCTTTGATTTGCAAAAATTAACTTTGTGCCAGTTCAAAAGAAATCATTATACAAGGCTGAAAGAAAAAAGCATTTTAACTGACATTTTTATTGAAACATTTTATTATTGAAATAAACCTCAACTAGAGAGGGTACAGTAAATAGAAGAAAAATAAAAAGTTATTAATTCTATGAAGCATTTTAAGGTATTTAGAATGAGTGCATATGAGTACATAAATACTTTATAATCAATATTTCCCATCGCTTTACCTGTCCTACATATCAGCCCTAATTATAAGATTGTCAGATAAATTTGTTCATCTTCTTTCCCCCCCCCCTCTTATTTTAATCTTTATTTTTCATCACCAATTTTAACAAATCAGTCAATAGTATATCCTCTTTCATTGTTCATATTTCTTGCCAATGTTCCACTAGCTTGTCAATGCTTTGATGGCAGAAATTATCTGGTCTTCACTAGAATTCATCAGGCTGCATTTTCAGCTCCACTTTGTTGTAGAATAAAATGCCTTGCAGATTGGTTGAAGGAGACTGTAAAAAATGATAATCTGAAGAGATTATATCAGGAGAACAGTGGATGTTGTAGAACTTCCCAACTGAGCTCTTGAATAGCATTTTTAGTCAAATCAGCAATGTGGGGATGAGTTGTGTAGAAGCAGCATGCTGTATTGCCAGTCGGGTTGTTTCAGCTGGATTGCATTGTTGAGCTGTTGTGTTTGCTGAATGTAAAACTCTTTACTGATTGCCTTTTTCAAGTATTTTGTAGCAGACTGGCTCTTCCAAATCCAGATCATTGGCTTGAGGTGTTGCTTGCTTATCAGGACTCAGCTGTTCTTTCTTCTTCTTCATATTGACATAAAGGTACAATTTTTCATTGTCAGTGACAATGCAGTGTAGAAATTCCTGTGTCCACAAGTAACCTTGTGTTAAGAGCAAGCAAACTGGTGGCAATAGAGGAGTACTGGAGTTTCTCTCTTTTGTTTAGAGCATGTGGTACCTATGCACTAAGTTTTGAATCTTACCTCTTGAGTGAAGGTGATGGGTAATGGTATCATGAGAGCACCCCATCTGCTAGGCCAATTCCTTTATGAATTGGCATCAATCCTCAATCAATCGTCATTGAACTGAACAGGTCAGCTGGAACACAGAGAATCTGAGATCAAATTTCCTCTCCTGTAGCATCGAAAACTATTTCTGTGCAGTTCTTTCAGTTATAATGCCTTCTCTATACACAGTACAAATGTCTCAAGTAGCTTTAACAGCTTTGGAACCTTGATTGAAAGCACAAAAAAGCAAGTGCTGAAAATACTCCTTTTTGTTTTTTGTTTTTTTTTTCTCCTATCTGCTTGACACTACATCATCATATGTCTGAAAAGAGATAAAATTTATTCAAATTTCATAAATAATAACCAGAAGACCAAAAGTTGTAGAAGAAGAATAGATCTACAAAATCCCATAAGAAGCTGCAATAAAAATACTTTTTGTCTTAATTGAAGTAATGTTGTAAAGAAACAAATGAATTTATCTGACAACCCAATCATCAATCATCTTGTGAAAGCTTTTGGTCTTTAAAATTTTGGTATTTTAAAACCAATATTCCTATCAAAATCTCTTACTCATTATTGTTACAGTTATCACTAAATTAATTTTTTTTCCCTTTTATTTAGTTAAAAAAAAAAATAATAATGAAATTATTGTATACAGTGCTCAGGTGCACCACAAGATTAAAAGGCTTTGGATTATAAAAAAAGAAACATTGTCCCATCACTTCTGTAAAATGTTTCTACTAAATAAAGTGAAGAAGATTATTTTTTATACTACCAATATTTGATCTATTATGTTAATCAAATTTATATTTACTTTTGATGTTGTTATTTTTATCTTGTTTCTCAAGTGTGTATATTAGTGAGTGTGCATATATTAGTTTGTGGACGACAGAGAGCAAGAGAGAACAAGGTATTATACAAATACTGATATAAAAATTCTAAAATATGCCTGTTAGATAAAAGTCAGATTTTATCTTAAACAGTTTGTTCACATTTTAATCTTATTTTAAGAACCCTTTTGATAAAGAATATTTTTTTATAGATCAAAGCAATACAATTCCAATTACTGTTCAATAACTAACAAAATAGATGATAGAGATTAACTATCTAATTGGAAAGGTAGAATGATGTTGACAGTTATCTTATTAATCACTGTTCTTCTCACTGATAATAATAATCCTGCCTTCATTCTACTGCTTCCTTTACAGTTGTGTCGGTGTTGCCTACCCTGGGCTACTGTAAGTTTTAGTTGATATACCCTGGCTAAAGTTGATAACCCCAACCTAGCCACATCGAAGTTGCCTTTACATGCTTTCCTTTTCCTTACCCT
Organism: Octopus sinensis; assembly: GCF_006345805.1. Classification (NCBI taxonomy): domain Eukaryota; kingdom Metazoa; phylum Mollusca; class Cephalopoda; order Octopoda; family Octopodidae; genus Octopus; species Octopus sinensis. Next base: position 57,603,050 of record NC_043000.1, on the reverse strand, counting down.
TATAAGATGATAATAATGTTGGTGATGATAACAATGATTTCTTTTGAAGTAGGCATAAGGCCAGTTTTGCAAGAGTTACTAGAATATATGATAGAACCAACAGCAATATTACTGGGGTTTTTCTTCTTTTTTTTTCCTCCCAAAAGGATAACAGGCAAAGTCAGCTACAACTAGATTTGAACTCAGTATTAAATTGCATTTTGCTCGGTATTAAATCTCATGATCAAATTCTGATGGGATTGAATTTATTATAACATCCCTTTAGGAAGGGGGTATTGATTTAATTGTCCATACCCTGCCCCAAAATGTGATGCCTTGTGCGAAGGTAAGAAATCATTATTATTCAGTGGAATATTTCTGTTAGAAATCATTGTAATTAGTTCTTTATGCTCTGAATTTCAAATATTACTGAGGTCAGCTTTGCCTTTCATCCTTCCATGAGGACAATAGAGAAGGTGGGGAGGGTCAATAAGATCTGTACCAGTCAAAGTATTTGTGAGAGAGTGGTGGGGTCAAATGTTCCCTCTTCTAAAATTTCTGGCCTTCTGCCTATTGTAAGAAATCATTATTATTGTTATTCTTATTATTAAAAAGCAATTTTGCCCAATGTTTTCATCTTCCTTGCTATCTCAACCTTCTTTTTTCTCTGTTAATGCTTTCAGACATAAATCCCTTGTGTTTTGCAATTTCCAATCAGTCATAATGAAAACTCATTTCCTTTCAATTATTATTCACACTTCTTTCATTTCAAAGATCTTTCATCATTTAGGTTAAGCTTATTGCCATTCTCATTATCAAAATTTCATTTTTCCCCCCCTATTTATTTTTAAATTATTTTCTGTCTGCGCAGCAGAATGTAGCTACATATAATTTATCTCTATTGCATTCTTGGCTTCTAACTGGATTTTCTCTGTCTGTCTCTCTCTCTCCTCTTCCTTTCTGTTTTATCGTTGCAAGAAGCAAGTTATGCTGCATGATAGAACTGTCTGGGTTATCTTGTAGACTGACTACAGTGTATTAAATGATCTCTTCCATTTATATTGCTCCATGTTAGGAAAGAACCAAGAAATGCCAAATTTTTATTTTCAATTTCATTTTAGTAAAGTGGAAAATGAAGAACTTGTAACTATCTTGTATTTCACTCCAAGTGATAGTTATCTAATTTAATTTGAATGCCTTCAATTTAAAAAGAAAATCTCCTCCAGCTTGTAGAACTCAGTTGGATGGAGAAATGAAATCATTATAAAATGCATAAAAAGTACTGATATATATTTAAGGATTAACAACATTAGTAGTAGTAGTAGTTACTGTTTTAGTAAGTTGTAGCAGCAGCAAGTGCAGTCTGGCACTGTTTGCACTTCATCATTTGTATCAAATGGAAGAACTAAACCCTACAAAATGGACCAAATCAAGCCAAACCAAACAGTTTTGTATCAAATGTAAATTTCATTATTAGTTTTTTTATGGTGACCCAGTAACTTAGGTTATTAAACATTTCCATTTCATTTTTTTGTTTTTGTTCAGCTATTCATTTTATTTAGACTTACAATAAATTTTGTATGTTTTTGCTACCTTTTTGGACATCAAAATCATCTTCAGTCATTGCTATTTTATTGTTGTTTGGTTGTTTATATACTTCTGTTTTCTTATGCTCTGACTTTGTATTTTAAACTACTTTATATTTGTAGAGTAAATCCACACAAATCCGAGGATTCTGTTGGAGTAACAACACTGAAATTGTCTTTGTCACAGATCAGGCAGTGGAATTCTATCAAGTATGTTGAGAATTTATAATTTTTTTGTAGCATATTTTTCTGTGACTGAGGTAAGCATAGCAGCTGGCCAACTTGATAGAATGTTGGTCCACTGATGAAGAGAGTTTGTTGTAGTTGTTTAACCACCACAAGTCATCCTTGACAAAAGGTTTTCCAGCTGTGAACATTGTCATTTTGTACACTTTGCATTACATTGTACAATATCTCTTTCCTTTTTTTTTTTTTAACAATAGGGTGTAGTGTAAGGTAAATGTGGATGTCATGTCTAACAAGTCTAGCAATTGCATAAAGACTCTTTCAATGGTTTCTGCTTTTGAGCACATGCTATGTCTATGACCAAATCAACAGCTGTAATGAAATTCTGTTTTTATTGATGTTAATGCAACAAAAGCCTAAAGGGTTTTGATTTTCGTCATCTTTAAACAGTCAGCTTGGACATATAGATTGTAAAATAAATACAGTCATCAACAACTTATAGCAAGCCTATCATAACCGGAAAAATGTCTATTTTCGTCTATTAGATATTTCAATTATTTAATTTTTTTTTTTGTAGGTAGTCATTCCAAAGCAAGCTTCCACTACAATCTACCCTCTATTTTCAAAAGCTTTCATCCCTTCATCCTTTAAGTCATGTCCTCTAAGTTCTAAATGAATACCAATAGCTCAGTTGTGTAAATATGGGAAGTAGAAATCTTGCAGCTCAGATTTTAACTTCCATCCCAACTTTGCCCCACAGCATAAATACAAATGTTAGCATTGATCAGCAAGGTTGAATGAACTATTAAATAATAATGGTGTTACACTGATGTTGATGCTGCTGCTGCTGATGATGATGATGAGGATGATGATTGTAATTTTCATAAACATAGAACATTTAATCAAACACTGTTTCTGATCTTTTTGTACTGTTAACGTTCCTCTTGAACTAAAATACTATTCAAATTTTTTTCCTTGCAGATTTCTCCAGAAAAAAAATCTTTGAAATGTCTTAAAACCTTTTCTCTGTCCATCAATTGGTTTGTTTGGCTAGTAAGTTACTAATTCTATTTTGTTGTTACTGACTATTTTCATACTAAGTTACTATTTTAAATGAATTTAATTAGCCAAAGAATGTATGTACACTCACACTAATTGGAGGATGCAGATAAGTTTGCTTTGTTATTTCTTGGGGAACCCAGCATTTCTAGGCTTTTTGGCAAATCTGTTGTTACATAGGCCAGTGCTCCTATGAATACAGGAACAAACGTAAATTTATAGTCTGGATATAAAAGCTATAAGTTTCTCATTAATTTCCTTTAGATGTTCTAGTTTTCTCCAATTTTAGATACAACATCACATCAACTAGGTAGCTGACTGCTATAACAGTCCATGTACATGATTTTTATACACTGTCTCATAGAATTATAGCAAGCCTCTTTGCACCAGGTTGCTGTTTTTGTTGGAATATTCCACCAGTATTCCTTATTTTTAAAGTTATGGATATATTTTGCTTCTAGTGTACCTTGGTATGACCATCAGGACTATCCTTCATACAGATAGCTTTGTAAATGATATTAACCTTGGTGTTATGTCTCATACATTTTTGGACAGCTGCCGCCATGTGGTTGATATCTACCACACCAGCATGATCAACATTTCTATCACAACATGGAGACTCAGAGGTATCTTTATTTCTTTTATTGATGAAGTATTTAATAGCTGTGTCCTGCTCCTGGATAGCAAACCATGGAAAGGCTGCACTTAGTCAGTATTGCCATTATGTATGTTAGGCATGTATGTCATTCTAACACTTAGAGAACTGAACTTAGCCTATATATCATGAGTGTTGCAGGAAGAACACAAGAATGTTGTGTAAGATGGTTGAAGCTTCAAGTGAAAGTAGAAAATAAAGTTAAAGTTGATGGAGAAATACTACAAGTAGACAAGGAGTAGTGAGAGATGTAATTAAACTGGCTTTATGCACTCATTCAACAAACTACCATTAAGCGTGTGTGTGTGTGTGTGTGTGTGTGTGTGTGTTTATAAACACTTGATTCAAGCTAGGGACTATTATTGCCTGGCTATGGCTAATTATGATTTAGACTGGACAAAACATTAAGCTATTGTAATTATTTTGGCCAACCTTACATATGTTTGTGTGTCTTTGTGTCATTGAAATTTCCCATTTTAGTATTATATGGCCAGTTCTTCTGATTGAAGGCTATACAGTAGGGAACACTCCTGTAAGTTGGGGTGTGAAACTGATTGAAGGCTATACAGTAGGGAACACTCCTGTAAGTTGGGGTGTGAAACTGAGTGATGAGGGAAAGTTAGGGGAGCTGGTGGAGATAATTAGGAAATTGCATGATTTAAAAATTCTTGTATTTATGTCCCTTCAATCAGCTTTTTAATCTTTGTCAACTTCATTTACAGCCTGTAAACTGTGTATTGTTAGTGTCTTCTGGAATTGTTGGCAATACTCTGAATCCATTCCAGTTCAAGGTAAGCTACTGGGCAGTTTCTACTGATCTATCAGGCAAAGTATTTTATATGTTTTGATGTGTGTGATCTTGTTTTACAGATACATTCTTTTATTTTATTAGTTTCAATCTCTTTGGACTGTGACCATGCTGGGACAATGGCATCAAAGTTTTATATTTTTACTTCATTATATCAACATCAGAACCTTTTTGTTTCTTATCTCTGTTAAATAGCTAAATCCACCATGGTGTAAAGGAACTTGAATCAAACTTGGTCTAAATACCACAAGGTATATTTAATCAAGACCAATGTGTGAGCTCTCGCTCTCCAATAATATATACACACTCACACATGCTCCCTCTCACATATATGATGGCCTTCTGTCTACTGAATTCTATTCATAATGCATTGGATAACTCAAGGATTTAATAGAAATTACTTATCCAAGGAGCCAGTTTGGAATTGATCTTAGAGCAACATGATTTAAAGCTTATTTTATATTATTTATTTATTTAAAAAAATAAATTCTTTAGTTTTCTATATTAGTTCAAAAGGAATAGTGTGCATTATTTCCATATGGAAACAGAACGGTTCTTAAGATTAAGTTACAGCAATACTAAGCACATTGTTATGAAGTGCAAACCTTATATAGGCACTGTGTTCCAATTTTTGTCTCAGTTTGCCTAACAGGATTGACAAAATTCCACTTCTAATTCATCATTGACTACTTTTCAGTAAAAATAATTACTCCATCAAATATCATCCTACATTTGCTAACCAAGAAAAATTAATTGGGTGTAAAACTGCAAAGATAAATCTAAATATTATTTTATTAGTTTCAGTCACTGAAATGTAACCATCCTGGGGCACCACCATCAAGAGTTTAGTTAACTATTTCATCTCCAGTACTTTTTTCAGGTACTTATTTTATCAAATGTGAATGACAAAAGAGTAACACTGGCTTGGGCAAGATTTGAGCTCAGAACATAAAACTATATCAATCAGTAAGGACTCCAAAGAATTTTGTCCAACACCACTGATCCTGTTAACCCATCACCCTAAATATATATAAACTGTTGAAATAAACTTTTCGTTATTGCTAGTTGCCCAGTTAAACTCTGCTACCTGGCTCTTGATTGTCTTTAGTGGATTCCATTCTGTTGCAAGCATTGAAGCCAAGTTAGAAGATAATCCTTGGATCATGCTGCTGTTCCTCCTCTTTGTCATTGAAAATTATTTAAGGAGCACACCATTGTGATGGATTTTAGAATTTGATCTGATAACCTTTCAATCACTAGTCTAGCATTTTAATCTCCTATTTTCATATTCCTTATTGTATTTCTTTTCTTTCTTTTGAAATTCATAATCAAGCACCTATCTATGTGGTTGCTTCACTTGTCATAATAGCAACTAGTCTTCCTTAAATTATACTCTACTGACTTAAGAATATGTTAGTCCTAGAAATACTGTTTCAAAAAAAAAAGAAAAAGAAACGGTGGGATGATTGCAGCTGGAATGCCTTTGAACAATTGCTTATTTGATCAAGACTGACTTAAGGCTAAGTTACAATCACACTTCTTTATGTATTTGCCTACCCAACTTAGCTGCAACAACCACAGAACATAACATGTGCCCACATCACAGAGGTGATTTGGTCTATGATTCTACAGTTGGAAACACCTCCTTACAGAGTAATTTTTATTTAAATAACTTTTAATGGAAAATAATACATTCTTTGTTTTGTTGTTAATATCTGAACATTTTTTTTTCCTTTACTTTTTCAGCCTAGTACTGTAAATCGTCTGCCAAAATTTGAAGTAGACCTTCCAGCCGTACCTAAACCTGCTAAACAGACTTTACTGCAGCGGGATGTGACTATGGCTTGTCTGTATGTATAATGTATACTTATCATCTCTGTAAAATATAACAGTTGTTATAGTAAAGCATCACAAGCTTTCATATTTCTTCAACAGATAGATATAATTACATGCACACTGATATGTGTTTTGGGGTGTCTATATAGTTGTTTCAATAATGATTTCTGAAACATAAAGGTTAGTGAAATGACTGATAGGTTTTCAGACATACATTTTGGAGAATTGTAATCGCAAATTAAGCATAAAAAAATGAAACTTCACCTCTTTCTTGAACTTAGCATAGATATTTAGAAGGCAAGATTCACACATTTTTTGTAGTATGTATGATACATAAAATTAACATTCAAAGTAAAATATATAATTTTGTAATGTTGTAGCTGGATATCTTAGAATTTGCAGTTCTACAATGTATAAAAGGGTGTCTCTACCTAATATATATGATCTTAAACATATGTAAAATAAAAGAATTCATATAAACATTACCTAAAGAAAACAATTTGACATCATAAGGAAAAATCAGAACTATTTAAATCAATTTTTTCATTATATATGAAGTAATAAAGGTGTGGATAAAATTAAACTTTTCTCTAATTTTAAATATAATTATAATTATACAAGCTGAAGGTGACCCGCTCTACGCGCGGGTAAGAGTGTGGTATATATATATAAATGTATACAAATTATATATAAATACAGATATATACACTCTGTATATATACATTATATATACATATTTATATATAAATACACACACACATATATAAATTAATTTCATTTTGAGGCCTCTGCTAATGTCCTGTGTAAGTGGTCGTCATTGAGAAGTAGTCCACACCTCAAACATGCTTCCCTGTAAGTGGCGCAGATGATACCATCAACCGTGCGAAGATCAGCAAAAGACTTCGGTCCAGTAACTACATGAAGCAGCATTCTCAAAAAAAAGATTTCCTGTTTGGTAGGATGAATATTATACACACGCCCAATGACGTTCTTCCTAGAAACACCGGGCCAATTGTCAAGTTCTGTTCCATGTGACCTGCGCTTCCAATTATTGTTGTTGTATGTGTAATATTCCGGTACTTCAGGGTAAATGAGAGTAGCAGCAAACTCATCAACTGAACACAATTTAAAAAACGCTGTAAGCATAGTCCCTTTTGGATTTTCAATGACTTGACGTGCATTTTTCTCTGTGAAGTAAACCAGCTGTCTCTTCTGTAAATGAACATTCAGGTGGAAAACTGATGGTAAGCTTAGATGAATCTCGTATCGAAAAATGCGCCACGCTGCATAATTGGAGGATACATACCTACCCAAAACGAATTGTTTAATTTCATCATGTCTAAGGTCTTCATCACTGAACACAAACACAGCCATATCATCGCCCTTATTAATGTACTTGCAGAGGTATTGTATGCATCTCATCGAACTGCAGTACTCAACATTAATGTGTGCATTAAATGTTTTGGAAAGCAAAGGGTTGAATGGAACAATCCAGGCATTATCAACATCAAATGTTATTAACTGTGTGGTGGTGGTGGCGATGATAATTGTGTGTATGAATGCAGACAGACATGTAGAGAGAGAGAGTGTGAAAGCGCTGTAGAACGCCGTTTGACGAATCAACGTTATATATAGAAAGTGATGGGAAGGGAGGAAATAGAGTGAGTGAGTGAGGAAGATAGATACATAAAAGACTGAGAGTGGACTTGTCAAAGTGGGTTTTTGGCCCTAGCAACAACACCTTTTAAGATAGGGATTTCTAACGTAGCCCACGGGCATCGTCACCTTATTGTACATGTCCCTGTAAATTTTGGAGTCAATCCGATGGGATGTAGTGGCCTTGAAAGCGATCCAAGCGGTCGAGTCAAACAAGCAAACAAACTTTTCACATTTCAGTTTTATAAATAGAGATATATAATATAAATCACTTCCTAGTTTCGGCAGGGGAGGTTGAAATTTGATATTGTTGTGATGAGTGGTCAGTCTACATCTATCTATCACTACAGGTTTATAGCTTTAAGTTTATAGTGTGTATGTGCGTGCATATACACATACATACATACATACACACATACATACACACAGGCGTACGTACATACATACATACACACATGCATACATGTATACATGCGTGTATACATACATACACACATACATACATACATACATACATATATATAACGAACTAACTGTTACTTTCTCAGATGCAGCACGGATTTTTGTCAGTGAACAGGTCGCGGTCTTATAGCAATGAAAATATTTTGACATATTAAACTTAAATGTTGAAGTGAATCGAACGGCTTTTGTGTGTTTCTTAAATGGCTTACAAACACCTTCCACGCTGCCATAAATGTAATGATTATTCATGAAATAATAGTTTGTAGTAAATCAATTAGCTTTATCATTTAAAACTGGCACATTTGTTTAATTAGTATGTGTTGGTACTAATAGAAAATGAATTAGCTAAATAAAAATTTGAAAAAGAAATATATATAAATGCTTTAAGTGGATAAATATATATGTGTATTGTATACAGAATAAAATCATTGCTCTGGAAGTGGCTTGAATTTAGGAAATGGTTTTCATTTTATTTTGAATAAAATTTTATCCTTAACACTTTAGTATTTAGATTACTCTATCAACAGTAATACTTATTTATTCACATTATTTTGAATTAATCCTACATTATCTCATAGATTTGAGATGATTGGTTATTTTTAGAATTACATTGTAGGATAGGTGTGATAGGTCAGACCTGACCAGTTTGAACATATATGGGCTAGTTTAAATACTGAAAGGTTAATGTGTATAAATTATAGTTCCCAAGAAATAGTAAAACACTTAAAATTTTTTTTGCACAATCATGATTTAATGTATGTAAATAATTTGTATAATTTTGTTATACAGGTATGGCATAGTGTATATAATAGTGTTACGGCATCAGCCACGTGGTGGCAGTGCTGGTGCTGAAATAGTACTGTATCAACTTCAGAAGTAAGTTCTTCTATTTTATCATCAGTGTTTCCTTCTTTATTATTTAATGCCTACTTTTTTATGCTGTCACATTTTGGATGTGTTAGCATCTTTCCATATATCTCAATATTGCATCAACTCCCCTTCTCTAAACTCTCCTGTAGTATATCCATAGAACATTTGTATTCATTATCATTAAAAAAACCAAGGACTGCCCTACAAAGAAATCTTTTATTAACACTCTACCTTAGTACTATTTATATCATATCATCTAGCTGACAGAACTTAGCTGTTTCCAAGAAACACTTGAGCAGTTCATGGAAGGAAATTAATGAGAGTTTCTTAGTTCTAGAGATAAATGCAGTTCATGTTATTCAGTCCATAGTGAGAATGTTAGTTTTTTTTTTGCATGTTGTTTACTAAGTTTTAGTTCGCTTTACTTTGTATATGCTTAATATTTACACAATATTGAATTCTTACCTCTTTATTGTTTTTTGTTTCTTTTCATTCTATGTGAACATTAGTATGGTTTAAAGAGAACCAAATTTATGAGAGAACTACATTGTATATCAGTAGGGTTTTTCTCTTGAGAACTTCAATGAAAACAATGTTGTCTTAGACATCAGCATTGCTTTCAATGAATGTGTGATTGAAAGTAGCTTGTCAGTTTTCTCCATTGCACTATGCATAACTGAGCTCTTTCCAACATATATTCTATCAATTTTCTGTTCCCCATGATTCAATTGTTTCCCACACACATCTTTCTGTATATTAATGACCTAGTTGTTGCCACTTCTAATCATGTGATAACACCCTTCACTCTTCCTTAACTTTAGCTAAGTTCATCAAATGTAGATGCACTAAAATGTGTAGATGAACTTTTCAGCTTCATCTACACTTAATCTAGACATTTCATACTTGACTTGCAGTTTCCTTGAGCAGGGACCTTGGTACCATCTTCCAAAAGCATCAGATAACATAGTTCAAAGACACAGCTACTACATGAACCAAAGAAACAGTTTTGTACTCACTCCTTATGCCCGAACATGAAGTACACAGAGTCAAAAACTTCAAAGTCATTTCAAAATGTCTGATCCATCATGGCAACCTCAAATATATACCATTTACTAAATTAGTGTATCAATGCTTTTCACTTCAGTCTTAGAAAATGCTTCAGTTTTCATCAGTTATCAAAAGCTCAAGTATAACTCATATTGAAATACTTGGTAGATGTTTTTGTTACACATCATGATATCCTGTACTGCATCAGGCTAATTAGCTCATCAGGTCAAATAGTAAAAACTCAGTCATCAACACACTGCAACCATTGCTTCATGGAAATTCCGTGTCTATAGCTATTACAATGAACTTTACCCGTTCTTAACTGAAAAGCTGTGTATCACTTATATTTTGGCTTATTTGATGTACCTACATCTCCTTATCATCCACACTGTATCTTACACCTGTAAATCCATACTTTAGACACTTTTCCCAAGCATCTCCTTATCATCCTCACTGTATCTTACACCTGTAAATCCATACTTTAGACAACTTTTCCCAAGCATTCATCTTTAGAACTAAAAAAAAACTCTTCAATTTCCTTTCACCATGATTTTCTACAGGCATCAACCTACAAAGTGCATGGTTGCAGTTTTTCTCTCAAAACTGAATAATTTTTAAAAAGGGCTACTTTTCCAAGCTACAAAGTTCAAATTAGTTTGAAAAAGAAACCCAGTTTGTTGGTAAACAGAAGGTCCCATAGGTACATCATGTCATTAATATCTGTATTTTTGATTTCTTTATACATGGCCAGAATAGTTTTCATAAGTCATTTACTCACTTCTAGTTTTCTATTTTGTTCACTATACAGTGTAAACATTATGATTAGCTTAATAACTAATCTCAGCATTTTTTCCCCCAACTCTTCTTCCGACTTCAGAGAAAAGGAGCACTAGCCATTATACTATTAGTTGAAAAGATAGCGCACACAATAGTGACAACATCATAATGGATGATGATTTGACCTTAATTTGCAGATTATAATCAAGACATTGTTTATTGGTAGACTAAGGGTTTGAAGGGAAGACTCAACTTGACTATGTTAGACAATAATTTTTTTTAAAAATTTATAGCTTACTCAGAGAATAGTGAGTAACTACTGTTTTTGCAAGGCTTCTGTGACTTGTGGAGGAGAAGAGAGGAGGAAACTTTGATTATTGAGTTACTGCACTGTGAAACCGCATCAATACTGTATTTTCAAGCATACAAGTCAATGTAACACATAGTGTAAACGTGCAGTGTAAATATTCAAATAATGTCGCTATCTTTTCAAATCCTGCTGCATTTCACATGGAATTTTCAGTCCACCAAAGTTGTCTTGGTGTATAAGTTGACCTACTCTTTTTGATTGTAGATTTTGGTCTGAAAAATTTGATTTGCATGCCAGAAAATACAGTATGTCAAGTTATACTCAGACGAAAAATAGAGTCCTAATATTTGGACTAGAATAGATTCCGCTAAAGGTACCCAAGAATGATGTTAAACTGGGCTACAAATTAAGTCTCCCATCCAAGAAGGGATGGTCTTTCACAAATTTTACTTCTATTTAATTTCATTCACAAGGCTTGTTTTGGCCCATGGCTAAAAGAAAAGAGATTGTCCAAAGTGCCATGCTGTGTGTTCAAATTTATTAACTACATGGCCATTCCTGAACCAATATTTGAATACTTTTATACTAAATGCACCTATAACTTCTGTTCTAAGTAAGAATTTTAATAAAATTGCTTTTTATTCTTTTGTTAATATTTTGACCTTTAAATCTATCTATAATTTCAAACTTTGCAGAGAAAGTCCAGCTAAGAAAACCAATATATTACGCCTCGATATGAGTGGTCGTTTTGCTGTGAATACAGTAGACAATTTGATAATTGTTCACCACCAAGCTTCTCGTGTAAGTATTTTAGATTCTGCTTATTAACATCTTAAGTAAAAGCTATGTCAGAACCAGCCTTAGTTTATAGACAGCAATATGTTAACCTACAATCCTTGGTCTACTTTGTTTAAATCCTGTAAGAGTCTAGTTTCATGGCATTAAGCAAATGCTTCATAAATCCCCTCTTCAGTAGCATGCTGGTCTATTACTGATAACATTCTTAAATTATATGGTGTCTGTTCCTGACAGCCAGGTAAACTGAAGTCATATAAAGTGTTCTTCCCAGATACACAACAACATGCATTTAGCAAATTTGGAATCAGAACTAATGAAAATAATTGATAGGTAATCCAATAGTTTATCTATTCAACCAAGTACAAAATAAGCACCACCACCACCACACACAAATGGGGATTAGATCTAATAAAAGGAATTGTATAGATCTAATCCCTATGGTACTACCTTCAAGTGTATGATCAATTTATTTCAGCCCAGTATTTAAATAAAGTTATTTTATCAAGTTCCCTCCCCCAACTCTCCTGAAGGCAAAAATGGCAGTTAACTTGCATACATACTACAGTTTTATATTTAAGAGATGAGGAATTATGTACATTATTTACAATTGACAGAAATTTGTCCTCATCTTGTTTGTTGTTAACACGTTTCGGCTGATATACTCTCCAGCCTTCATCAGCTGTCTTGAGGAAATTTTGAACCTGGGTTCTCGTTCCTAAGGTATTTTTCGATGTTTGTTGTTATTATTATTATTATTATTAATATTCAGGTCACTGCCTGGAATCAAACTCGGAATCTTGGGGTTAGTAGCCCACGCTCTTAACCACACTGTTTGATTATATGTAATTATTATTCTTTCTATTGTTGTAGACTTCAATGATATTTGATATCAACCTTCCTGGAGAATCTGATAACTATATAATGTGTCATCACCCTGTTCTCTCACCACTACCAATTAAGCCTTTCCGTTTGTTTCTACCACCTGGTAAGTCTTCTTACTTTTTATCCATTCTTCATCATCATTTAATTTCCATTGTCCATGTTAGCATGAGTTGGACAGTTTGACCAGGGCTAGAAAGCTGGAAGGCTGCCTGCACCAGACTCCAGTCTGATTTGACATGGTTCTACAGCTGGATGCCCTTCCTAATGTCAGCTATTCTGAGAGTGTAATGGGTGCTTTTACGTGCCACCCATATATCTTATTCCACAAAATAATAGCCTATAATTTATAATGTGAAAATCCTTCATTATTTATGTTGTCATTTTAATGTCTTTTTTTATTTCATTTTCTCTATTGCCAACAGTGTTTTTTTTTTTTTTTTGTTTTCCAATGCTACATTTATTTCATTGATTTCTGTCAAGAACATTTTATTCTACCTACATTACTTCATTTCACCTAGCTGTTGAAAGATGATACTAAATCATATGGAGATATTTGCCTATGAGAGACTGACCTCTTCTCTACCGATAAATTTGTCATTCCACTTCACCCAATGAAACCAGAGCCAAGCACTGGTTTTCAAATACCTGCCTTTGTTGAACCCCCAAGTCGGCTCTTTTCAAGCAGACCTGCAAGAAAAGATGTTTCAGTTAAAACTATTTTGACTTTTAATATATCTAAGAATACACTACACACAATTTTTTTAGTTTTTTTTTTATGGTAGAATGTGATTTCTACTGCTATTTTTAATGCAGCTGTTTTTTTTTAGTTCTCTACTGTATATTCTGAGTTCAAATACTACTGCCTATCACTCTTTGAAACCTGTTAAAATGGTGATAGACTTGGGAAGTTCTTCAGCAGGTACTTAATGTATATCAGTTTATTAATCTCTGTGGCACTACACCAGCTGGTAGAAAAGACAATATCTTATTTTTTATATAAATGTTCATATATCCCACTTTCAGAGTAGATACACTGTGCCCCTACACATCATAAAATTACATTGAAAGGGTCTGTGATAGAAAAGGTATCCAGCATGGAAAGTTATAAAATGGTAAAAATGATATGGTGGTGCCCCAGCATGGCCACAGCTTGTGAGCTGAAACTAGATAAAATAAAATAAATATACAGTTGAGATATATCATAGATTAAACATGAAAACCCTAATAGATATTCTTTTATAAATGGAAAATAAATTAATAATACAGGAAGTTTAAAATAACCAATTCTTTTAGTAATTTCATTCTTTTATTTTGTATGAAGCTATGTCTGTTTACAGTTACCAGTTTGTGATTTTACATTTTTGCTGTTTTCTACTTAATGCTGTCTCTGCCTCTTCTTTACAGCTCCCAGTCTTCCAGTTGGAACAGAGAAGACAGAATACACTTTTGAATTATGTATCCTTTTCTGAAGTTTTTTCTTTTATATAGCTTGCCCCTTTTTATTTTATGTCTGTCATGTGCTCTAGGACTCATAAGACTAGACCCTAATCCAGTCTGCATGGCATATAAGTAACTATATGATTACAACACTCGCCTTGAACAGGACACAGGTGTTGCAGAGTTCACTTCCTAAATATTGCTGGTATATTCATTTATAGCTGAGTGAATTGGAGCAACATAAAATAATTTTGTTCAAGAACACAATGCACAGCCCAGTCTGGTAATTAAAACCATGATCTTACTATCATGAGTACAATACCCTAATCACTAGATCACATTCTATCACACTTTTAATTGTAGATCATCCTAAAAAATTCTAACATAAGGTGAAAAAAAACAGCAGATTAAATATTTACAATCTTCTGTCTATTTCAAGTTCTGTTACTTCTGAAATCAACTTCCTCTGCCATTTCTTAAGAATTTCTCAAATAAGCACATGTAACAGAAACCAGTGCAAAAGCCTCTAGAGTGGTACTCTAATGACTGGGAACTTGATCATGATGAATGTATTAGGATGGAATCACCTCGGTCAACAATATCCATCTCTATCATCATCATAGTTTCACATCTGTTTTCCATGTTGGTATGGGTTGTATGGCTTGACTGAAGCTGGAGAGCCAGAAAACTGCACCAAAGCTCCATTATCTGTTTTGGCATGGTTTTTGCTTGTGCTTGTGCTATGTAAAAAGCACTCTGTCCACTCTGCTGGGTGGTTGGTGTTAAGGGCATCCAGCTGTTAAAACCGTGCCAAAACAGACATAGGAGTCAGGTACAGGCTCCTGCCTGGCCAGCTCCTGTCAAACTGTCCAACCCATATCAAAAGGCAAGGCAGACATTAAATGATGATGCTCTTCTTAATGTCAACCACTTTACAGAGTAGACTGGATGTTTTTTACATGGCACCAGCACTGGCAAAGTCTGTTTTGGCCTGGTTTTTAGTTGGATACCCTTCCTAATACCAACCACCCTGCAGAGTGGACTGGGTGCTTTTTACATGGCACCAGCACTGCTGGTTTATAGTTATTTTTTCAAGCTTAAAATCTAATATTGATTAACATTCACAAGAACTGCAGAAAGTCCACATTTTATAAATGTTCTTATTTTTGCTTTGATACTTAAATTCATAGATCTTGGTGACACCATTTCATTATGTTAAAGATTTTGATTATGTCTTTGATTTAATTCCTTAGTTAAGGTTGTTTAACTCTTTCATTAACATATTTCTGTTACAATACACTGCTTTTGTTTCAGTTAATTTTGGAAATAATGAAGAATTTTGTAAAATAATTGTGTCATTACGAAGATAATTTTTGAAATATAAATTCACATGAAATTTTGATAGAAGGTTTGAAATTAGATCTCTTTAAAACAGAAAGGTTGTATCATACAACTTGGGGCAGTTTTGTCAGATTGGTGTCAAACAGATTAAAGTATCACACTTGAACTTGTTTATTATGTTAGAAATTTCAAATATGTCTTTTGATTTCACTCCATAGTTAAGGTTGCTTAAAGCATAACACTTGAACACATCATGACAAGCAGAATTTATTATATTTTTAAGTATAGAACTGATTGGACACCCATTGTCCTCAATGGTGATATTCTTGAAGAGGTTGAGAGTTTCAAATACCTTGGTGCCATCATTACAGCTACAGGTCAAGGTGAGGCTGACATTAAAACACAAATCGACCTCGCTCGCCAAGCCTTCAACCGACTCAATGCATGACTCTGGTCAAGATCTGAGATCCGACGCACCACCAAAGTACGGATCTACTGTGAATAAAGTCTTGGGATACACTTAATCCAGATTTAGAATTTTATTGCTTGTGCTAGAAAACAATATTTTTTTTTTAAGATTACCCTTTTTCTTTTTTCTTTTTTCTCTCTGTTGTTTCTGTTAGTTTTTTCTTAACAAATTACAGATTCAGATAATTGGATTGTATTCCAGCCTGATATTATTATTGATGCTAAACTTGGTAAGTTCCATTATATTTTACCCTTCTGTATGTGCATCTTTCCTCTTTATTTACTGAAAAACTTCTTGGTATGTTAAAACATATCAAAGTAGTCAAGTATAGGTTGTGCTAGTGGTACGTAAAAAGCACTATTCAAGCATGGTCAATGCCAGTACTGCCAGACTGGCCCTCGTGCCGGTGGCATGTAAAAAGCACCAACTACACTCTTGGAGTGGTTAGCATTAGGAAGGGCATCCAGCCATTGAAACTTTGCCGGATCAGATTGGAGCCTGGTACAGCTTCCTGGCTTGCCAGTCCTCAGTCAAACCGTCCAACCCATGCCAGCATGGAAAGCAGACGTTAAATGACAACAATGATGATGATGATGCTCTTGACAGAATTTGAGCTTAACATCACAGGCTGAGGAAACTTAGATCAGTTCAAGGTAAAGAGCAAACTTCCATATGGTTGCCTAGCTTATGGAAATAGTAGCCATTGATCCCTCAAATTATTTATTGCTTGAGAAAGGGTGAGTCAATGTACTCTTAGACATGCAATGCCTAAATCAAGGACAGGTAATGCACTGATGGTTGTGTTTTGCTGAGGAGATCAGAATAATACCCAAACATCTTCAGAATTGTCTCCCATACTTCCTGCTATAAAAACAGTATTAGGCAATATCCAATATTGCTTTACTCACTGCATATTTCTTGTTAGCTTTTTAATGATGCAGGCATTAAATACTGTATTTGATGGCATATAAAATGCACTGCATTTTCAAAATAATGTCTCAAAAACAATCACCTTGGGTTTTATATGCAAAAGTTGGGCCTCCCATAAGCATTAATGTTTTAAAAACTATTTTTTCTTGAACATGCTCTGCTGATGTTAGGTTGTGTCTATCATGCTCATGTGTCTTTTATATCATCAAACAGAATACATAACTTGTATAGTGTTTGTTGTTTATGTGTGTCTCTTTAAATTACTATTGTACTGGTTTCAATCATTGAACTGTGACCTTGCCAGGATACTGCTTTGAAGAGTTTAACCAATCAAATCATTCCATGGGTCCATATTTTGCCAAACTATTAATTTACAGGGACATGAATATCAGTTGTCAAGCACAATGACAATAACACACACACATACACATACATATATGTTCATTTATATGTTTTACTTCCTTTTTTTCCATAATAGCATGAGTTAGACAAATACATATTATTGGGGCATTGTTTACAGCTTGATGCCCTTCCTGTCACTAAGCCTTACCTGTTTTTCAAATACAGGACTTTTCATTCCACTCCTCTTTGAAAGTGCAGAAGTGGTGGACAATTTATTTATAGGAAATGTCAACAAACATCACCATTTGTAGCCAAGTTCATTTTTCTAGAGAAGCACACAAGGATGCTATTCACACATGCAAACACCTGGTTATGAAGAATTATTACCTTGTTTGGAAACACGTGAGGGTTGGTAACAGGAAGGGCATCCTGTCATAAATAATTTGCCTCAGCAAATTCCATCAGACCCATGCAATCACGCAAAAGTGGACATTAAACGAAACCACACACACAAACATTCAAACATATGGTGAGCCTTATACAGTTTCCATCTACCAAATTCACTCACTAAGTATTGGTCAGCTCAGAGCTATAATAGAAGACACCCAAGTCTCATCCTGTGGGACTGAACTCAAACCACATGGCTAAAAAGTAAATTTCTTAACACAACAGTCGGGCCTTATTATTATTTGAGGGAATATTAATCCTAACTTACAGGGTAAAAAATTCAATTTAGAAATACTAAATCAAAGTTCACGCAATATAATATATATATATATATAAAAAATTAGAAAGAACCACCTTTTATCAATTCAAAATGAACTATTAAATTACACCATTTGAAAATTACATATAATAGAAATATTAAAATTAAAATAACAATAAAATACCAATGATTAAGTAAATTGCAAAATAATAATAAAAACGTATATAATTTGTACCAATTATATACATTTTTATCATTTTTTTGCAATTTACTTAATCATTGGTATTGATATTTTAATTTTAATATTTCTAATTATATGAAAATTACATATAATAGAAATATTAAAATTAAAAGATCAATAAAATACCATTAGTTGGTGATGATGGTGACAGAGAGAGAGAGAGGTACATACACAGAGGTCTTTCACATAGTTACTGTCTATCAGATTCACTCACAAAACATTTGTCAGATTGGGGATATAGAAGACAACACTTGCCGTAGGTGCCACACACTGTAACAGATGTCAACCACATGGTTTCAACACAGCTTGTTGAAGCACACAGTCAAGCCTGAACTCATTAGTTTACTTTGTAAATAATTATTTTTTCTTATGCCACATGATGTATATCATACATATTTATTTAGTGATTCATATAGCAAGTATTGGAGGTGGTGGTGGCATTGGCAATGACGACAACAATCATCATTACCATCATCATCATTATTGCCTTCTTTTCATATAGCTTGTGGGTCTAACTTTAGTTCTCAGTTACAACTGTTTCATACAACATCATTATCATTTAACATTCGCTTTCCATACTTGGCATTGGTTAGATGGTTTGCCTGGAACTGATAAGCCAGACAGCTGCTCCAGGTTCCTGTTTGATTTGTGGCATGGTTTCTACATCTGGTTGCTCTTCCTAATGCCAACCATTTCAATAGCTTAATGAGTGCTCTTACGTGCCACCAGCATGGGTGCTGTTTACATGACACCTGCAATGACCACAATTACGACTGCGATTTCACTTGGTTTGACAGGCCTTTTCAACACAGCATTGCCAAAGGTCTCAGCCACTTATCATCACATTGTCAATAACCTCGGAAATGCATGAATATCACACACTCACATTTTAACATATATGAAACGATACATCATCATCATGCATCCATTTTCTATGCTGGCATGAATTAGACAGTTTGACTGGAACTGATAAGCCAGAGAACTGTACCAGGCTCCAGTCTAGTTTAGCCTAGTTTCTACGGCTGGATGCCCTTTCTAATTGCCAACCATTCCAAGAGTGTAGTGGGTACCTTTTATATGTTACTGGGATGGATGCCTTTTATGTGTCACTGGCACATAAAAGGCTACATGCACAATAATAAGCATTTTTTTTTTGTCATTTATAATCTCTTTGTGAGATTGATTAAAGATTAAATCTAGTATGTCTCGGACTACATGATCCAATGTGTCTTTTCTGTATTAAGATGTGTGTGGTTTGAGAGAAATTTGGTTGCTATTTCTTGCAGGCCAAGCAATGACTAGGAGGCTCCTTTGATTGAATGTATTATTGTTGTTGTTTTCTCAGTGAACTGAATCAACAACCTTGATTTCAATACCCAGTTTGAGTCACATCATCCTATTTAATAACTATCCTTTTTAGCAGAAATCAATATTATTGACAAATTGGCAGAATCTTTAGAACATCAGACAACATAGCTTGTGTTTGTTTCAGTTCTTTATATTCTGCTATGGTCAACTTTTCTTACAACCTCCTGGGTTGATAAAACAAAATACCACTCAAACGCAAAATAAAATACAAGTCAAATTTGGAGAGAGGGAAGCAGTCGCTATAATGAACTGTTCTCCTCTCCACTAAATTTGTGAATTGTACCTTATGTTAGAAATTATCATTATTACCTTCGCTAAGGCGGAATTATTGTTTTCCATTGCATGCGTTTGTTTGTCCATGAACAAGATATCTCAAGAGCTGTTGGATGGATTCACATGAAACTTTCAGGGATGTTTGGTTTTGTGATTGGCATGAACTGATTAGAATTTGTGATCAATTCGGTACTGGACAATTTTTCGGTACTGGGCTTATTTTTCCTGTTTTTACTTAATTATTTTGAGAGCAGTCGGGTTCATTTTTAGTATTCTCATTTGTGAGAGCAGTCAAGTTTATTTCAGATATTCTCATTTTTAAAAATTATCTCTGACTAATCGTTGAGAAGACATTGTGTTGCCTTGGCGGAGGTTTGTGCTCTCTGAGTGCTCTTGTTGTTATTATTTTTGCTAAGACAATAAAAGAATTAATTATTAAAAAAATAAAAGAATTAATTATTTTTGCTAAGACAGTGAGCTGCCAGAATCATTAGCATGCTGGACAGAATGCTTAGCGGTATTTCGCCCGTCACTACATTCTGAGTTCAAATTCCACCAAGGTTTACTTTACCTTTCATTCTTTCATGTTGATGAAATAAGTACCAGTTACACACTGGTGTCGATGTAATTGACTATCCCCTCCCCCTAATTTCAGGCCTTGTGCCTATACTAGAAAGGATTATTTTTATTATTGCTGACTAAGTTGTTAGCACCCTGGACAAAATGCTTAGCAGTATTTCACCTGCCACTACGTTCTGAGTTCAAATTCCACCAAGGTCAACTTTACTTTTCATTCTTTCAGGGTCGATAAATTAAGTATCATTGAAACACTGGGGTTGATGTAATCAACTAGTCCCCCCTCCCCTCAGATTTCAGGCCATTATTAAGGTAGCAAGCTTGCAGAATCGTTAGCATGCCAGACAAAATGCTTAGTGGCTTTTCTTCCATTGTACTGGGAGTCAATATAATCGACTAGCCCCCTCCCCCAAAATTCCAGGCCTTATGCCTGTAGTAGAAAGGATTATTGTGATTAATATGATTAAGGCAGCAAGTTGGTAGTCGTTAGCTCGCTGGATGAAATGCTTAGCAGTATTTCGCCCATTGCTACGTTCTGAGTTCAAATTCTGCCGAGATCAACTTTACCTTTCATCCTTTCGGGGTCAATAAACTAAGTACTAGTGAAATACTGGGGTCAATGTAATCGACTAGTCCCTCCCAGCAAATTTCAAGCCATGTGCCTTTAGTAGAAAGGATTATTATTATTATTATTATTATTGATCTGGCACAATTGTTAGCACATTGGATAGAATACTTAGCAGCATTTCTTCTGCCATTCTGAGTCCTAATTGTTCCAGGATCAACTTTGCTTTTCATCTTTCAGGGGTTAATAAAATAAGTACCAGTGGTGCACTGGGGTTGATATAATCATCTACCCTGTGTGTCCATCCCCCCACCCACCCACCGCCAAGTTTCAGGTCTTGTACCTATAGTAGAAAGGATAATTACTATTACTGAGCTGGCAGAATTATTAGCACATCAGACAAAATATTTAGTGGCATTTCTTCTAGCTAATTATGTTCTGTGTTCAAGTTTTGGCTCAGTCAACTTTGTTTTTCATCCTTTCAAAATAAGTACTAGTTGAACACTGCTGTCCTTGTAATCAAATAGTCCTCTTCTCCCCAAAAGAAATTGCTGGCCTTGTGTCCAAATTTGTAAACATTATTATCATCATCATGGCTGTGGATTGGCAGAATCATTAGAGTTAGATGAATGCTTTGTAAATATTTCTTTCAACACTGTATATTCCAAGTTCAAATTCCACTGATCTCAATTTTGATTTTCTTCCCTCCATGGGGCTAAAATGAAGAACTAGTCAAGTCCTAAGGTAGCAATTTTGAGGAGAGAAGTTTAGTCAGTATTATTGATTTTCAACCTTCATTCAAAATTGCTGCCCTTGTGCCTAAATTAGAAATAATTATTCATATTATTGATGTTGTTCTGTTATAGTTGTTTGTTCATTGGATTTTGTATACTATTAACTTCGTCAGCTGTTTTTCTATTCGCATTGTTGCTAATTCAAAAGTACATACTAAATTATTCAACAGTAATTCATCTGTAGATAATTAGAAAGTATATAAACTGATACATTGGTAGAAACACTAACTAGGTTGAACTAAAAAGATTTCTATTTAATTATCATTGCGAATGGATTTGAGCGAGATGTAATATTAATTACATTTATAACATAGCAAAATATAGAACAGGATTTTTTTTTTTTACCCTTTCTTGAAATCACTTGACAGGCTTGATTTTTGTATCAAAGATCTCAAAGCTTGCCAATTTGTAGCTAAAAAGTTTGCAAGCCTGTTTAACAGTGAAAGAAGCCCATTTTAAACGTTTGGTGGAATATAGTAAATTTTGATGTCATCCCCCCCCTCATTTTTATATTCAATTTTTCCAAGCTGGCATGAATGAAATTAGTTTTTAATTAATAAAAATTAGAATGTCAAATTTACAGAGTCATTGGGACGACTGATAATATTCATTCTAGCACTCTGTGCGCTACATTCAAATCTCATTAAGGCCAATTTTGCCTTTCATCTTTTTGAGGTTGATGAAGTACCAGTCCAAAGCAGTAAATTATCAGAACTATTAGAGCATCAAATGAGATACTTTATGGTATCCATTCTGGCTCTTGGTATTCTGTCAGTGTTTAGGCCCAGGTGAGTTCTGATTGAATAGACCTATGATCAAGAGCATTCCAGCCATGACACACCATCCTATTTTCAGGCACTATATCTAGGACTACATTGCCCAATGTGTCCTTCATTTTCTGAAGGTGGTAGGATGTGTTTTGAGGGGAATTTGACTGTTCTCTATTAGCTCAGTAACCATGTAGTAGGTTTTTTTTTTCTGTTCAAATAAGCATGATGTATATTTTGGAGTTGACTCAATCTTCTAATTATTTTTTTACAAACATGAAACACTCTTATGCCTGGTTAAAACAAAATAATTATTAGCAACACACTAATGTAAGTATAGCTGTGTGGTTAAACAGTTTGCTTTGTAATCACATGGTTCTAAGTTCAATCCCATAGTGTAGCACCTTGGATATATGTCTGCTTTTGTAACCATGTATTTATCATTACTTTGTGAGTGGAATCTGATTGACGGACACTATTGCGAATCCCTTACATCATCATCACCACCACCTGTCTGTTTTCCATACTGGATTGGGTTTTACAGTTTGACAGGAGCTAACCAGCCAGGGAGCCATCTAAAATCTGCTTGTCTGCTGTAGCATGATTTCTACAGATGGATATCCTTCCTAACTCCAACCACTTTACAGAGTGTGCTGGATCCTTTTTATATGCCACCAGCACCTGTAATTGGGGCAAGCCTGCATGTATAGATGACAGCAAATTTACTTAGCTTGAAACATCTCAAATACAGCAAATCACAATAATTCCCAGTCCCTTGTCATTTTTTCAGTGAGGCCCAATGTTCAAAGATCTTTTCTCACCATTTCATCTCACATTTCCTGGGTCTACCCCTCCCACCAGTTCCCTCCACAATTAGAGCATTAATCATGGTGAATACCATTGTATGTGTATATATATATATTGGGTTGGCAACTAAGTTCCCGTTTTTTTTAAATGTTGGAATTTATTGCGTTTTTAAATTTTTGGAATCTATTTTTTTTGAGAATTCTATTTTTGAATCATTTTGGAATCTTTGGGGGGTTTTTTTCTAGTTAATTTTTGTTTATTTTCAGATCTTTAAAATGGAATGTCAAGTTAACAAAAACAGGCATTTTCAACACCACCTTCTTTTTGCTTTTAATCAAGGTTCTAAGGCCACAAAAGCTGCTTGCAACATTTGTGCTGTGTATGGAGAGGGTACCATAGCTGAAAGAACTGCTCGTGATTGGTATGCCAAATTCAAAAATGGAAATTTTGACCTCAAAGACACACCTCGTTCTGGCCGTCCAGTTCAATGAAGAGCAATTAAGCCAACTTTTGCACGAAAATTCTCGTCAAACAAGGGAAATGGCAGAGAAAATGGAATGTTCCCACACTGCTATAGAGAAGCATCTCCACTCGATGGGAAAGGTTCACAAATATGGAGCATGGATTCCGCATGCTTTAAGTGACAACAACAAAAATCAACAAGCCACAATCTCCACTGGTTTGCTTGCTCGTCGCCACTCAACTCATGGATACAAGCAACTATTTCTTTACCAAATCGTTACTGGCAACGAAAAATGGTGCCTGTACATCAATATGAAGCAGTATAAGGAATGGCTTAGCCCCGATAAACAAACAACACTGCATGTGAAACAAGATCATCATCATCATCGTTTAACATCCACTTTCCATGCTAGCATGGATTGGACGATTTGACTGAGGTCTGGCAAACTAGATGGCTGCACCAATCTGATCTGGCAGAGTTTCTACAGCTTGATGCCCTTCCTAACGCCAACCACTCCGAGAGTGTAGTGGGTGCTTTTACGTGCCACCAGGATGAAGGCCAGTCAGGCAGTACTGGCAACGGCCACACTCAAATGGTGCTTTTTATGTGCCACCTTCACAGGAGCCAGTCCAGCAGCACTCATCCACATAAAATAATGTTGTGCATATGGTGGGGCTGGAAAGGGATTATCCATTATGAATTGCTTGAACGGAACCAAACAGTCAACACGGAACTCTATGGAACAGATGGAACAACTCAACACGACTATTCAAGAGAAAAGACCTAATCATCAGCATGGAGTTCTTCTGCTGCATGACAAAACCCACCCTCATATCACCAATATGACCAAGGAAGCCATTCAAACGCATGGCTGGGAAGTGCTGCCACACCCGCTGTACTCTCCTGATTTGGCACCAATGGATTTCCACCTATTTCGATCTCTTTCAAATGCTCTGCGTGGAGTTTCGTTCAATACTGATGCAGAATTGAGAGCCTGGTTGGATCAATTTTTCGAGTCGAAATCGGATGGTTTCTACCAATGAGGTATTGAAAATTCTTGTTGATCATTGGGAAGAAGCTGTAAACAACAAGGGTGATTACATTATTGATTAATTAGTTGTTATTTTTTATTAAACCTTTTAAAAAATTTAAATTTAAAAACAGCAAAAACTTAGTTGCCAACCTAATATATGTATGTATGTGTATATATACATATATATATATATGTATGTGTATATATACATATATATATATATATATGTATGTGTATATATACATATATATATATATGTATGTGTATATATACATATATATATGTATGTATGCGTGTGTGTGTATATATATATATATCATCATCGTTTAACGTCCGCTTTCCGCGCTAGCACGGGTTGGACGGTTCGACCGGGTCTGGGAAGCCAGGGGCCGCTCCAGGCTCCAGTCTGAATCTGGCAGAGTTTCTACGGCTGGATGCCCTTCCTAACGCCAACCACTCCGTGAGTGGATTGGGTGCTTTTTACGTGCCACCAGCACAGGGGCCGGAGGGTCCGGCATCGGTCACGATCGGTTCGAGCATTTTAACGTGTCAGCGGCACGGGGGCAACGAGGTCCGGGGTACTTTGGGGATCGGGGTACTTTGGGGATCCAGGGTACTTTGGGGATCCGGGGTACTTAGAATGGGTAGGGGGTATGTGGAATTGCTGCAGAAAGCAGCCCGGGTCTTTGTAGTCACAGCATATCTCCAGAGATCTCGGTCCTTCGCCATTGCCTCAGTGAGGCCCAATGCTCTGAGGTCATGCTTGACCACCTCATCCCATGTCTTCCTGGGTCTACCTCTCCCCCTGATACCTTCAACTGTTTGGGAGTGGCACTTCTTCACACATCTCTCTTCATCCATCCGCAGCACATGACCATACCATCGCAAGCGTCGCTCTTGCACACCACATCTGATGCTTCTTATATCCAGCATTTCTCTCAGGATGCTTACACTCTGTCTTGCGTGCACACTGACACTACACATCCAGCGGATCATGCTAGCTTCATTTCTTTCAAGTCTACGCATGTCTTCTGCAGTCACAGCCCAAGTTTCATTACCGTGAAGCATGGCAGTTCGCACACATGCATCATACAATCTACCTTTTGCTCTGAGGGAGAGACCTTTTGTTGCCAGTAGGGGTAGGAGCTTTCTGAACTTTGCCCAGGCTATTCGTATTCTAGTGGTGATACTCTCTGTGCATCCACCTCCGCTACTAACTTGGTCACCCAGGTAGCGGAAACTATCAACTACTTCTAGTTTCTCTCCCTGGAGTGTGATGGAATCTGTTTTCTGAATGTCTGTTGTGTCTATTGTCCCTGTGCATCTGCCACACATGAAAGCTATCTTATCTGTTAATTTCCCTTTAATGTTGCTGCACCTCTTATGTGTCCATAACTTACATTGGGTGCATCTTATGGAGTTTCTACCTGTACCTTTCCTACAGGTTGAGCAGGGCCACCTACCCGAGGGGATGTGTGCTGAGTACCTCTTGCTGCTTACTAATACTTTGGTCTTTGCTACATTTATTCTAAGGCTATTGATTCCAACCCTTGCTTCCACACCCGAAATTTCTCTTCTAGTTCCGGTAGTGATTCTGCTATGAGAGCTAGGTCATCGGCATAGAGGAGCTCCCAGGGGCATCCCGTTTTGAATTCCTCTGTTATTGCCTGAAGGACTATGATGAATAAAAGGGGACTGAGGGCTGAGCCCTGGTGCACACCTACTTCTACCCATATATATATATATATCATCATCATTATCATCGTTTAATGTCCGTTTTCCATGCTAGCACGGGTTGGACGGTTCGACCGGGGTCTGGGAAGCCAGGAGGCTGCACCAGGCTCCAGTCTGATCTGGCTGTGTTTCTACAGCTGGATGCCCTTCCTAATGCCAACCACTCCGTGAGTGTAGAGGGTGCTTTTTACGTGCCACCGGCAGGCTGGCAGTGGCCACGATCGGTTGGTGCTTTTTACATGCCACCAGCACAGAAGCTAGTCAAATCGGCGCTGGCATCGGCCACGTTTGGATGGTGCTTTTTACGTGCCACCGGCACAGGTATCACAACTACTATTTCCATTTGATATTTATTTCAATGTTCATGTACTTGACTCAATAGGTCTCCTCTAGCACAGCAGGTCATTCTGCAATCCAAGGTACTTTGAATGGGCTGGGGCTATGCAAAACTGGTGCAGGAAGCAGCCCGTGTCTTTGCAGTCACAGCATATCTCCAGAGATCTCGGTCCTTCGTCATTGCCTCTGTGAGGCCCAACCCTCGGAGGTCATGCTTAACTACCTCATCCCATGTCTTCCTGGGTCTACCTCTCCCCCTGATACCTTCAACTGTTTGGGAGTGGCACTTCTTCACACATCTCTCTTCATCCATCCGCAGCACATGACCATACCATCGCAAGCGTCGCTCTTGCACACCACATCTGATGCTTCTTATATCCAGCATTTCTCTCAGGATGCTTACACTCTGTCTTGCGTGCACACTGACACTACACATCCAGCGGATCATGCTAGCTTCATTTCTTTCAAGTCTACGCATGTCTTCTGCAGTCACAGCCCAAGTTTCATTACCGTGAAGCATGGCAGTTCGCACACATGCATCATACAATCTACCTTTTGCTCTGAGGGAGAGACCTTTTGTTGCCAGTAGGGGTAGGAGCTTTCTGAACTTTGCCCAGGCTATTCGTATTCTAGTGGTGATACTCTCTGTGCATCCACCTCCGCTACTAACTTGGTCACCCAGGTAGCGGAAACTATCAACTACTTCTAGTTTCTCTCCCTGGAGTGTGATGGAATCTGTTTTCTGAATGTCTGTTGTGTCTATTGTCCCTGTGCATCTGCCACACATGAAAGCTATCTTATCTGTTAATTTCCCTTTAATGTTGCTGCACCTCTTATGTGTCCATAACTTACATTGGGTGCATCTTATGGAGTTTCTACCTGTACCTTTCCTACAGGTTGAGCAGGGCCACCTACCCGAGGGGATGTGTGCTGAGTACCTCTTGCTGCTTACTAATACTTTGGTCTTTGCTACATTTATTCTAAGGCTATTGATTCCAACCCTTGCTTCCACACCCGAAATTTCTCTTCTAGTTCCGGTAGTGATTCTGCTATGAGAGCTAGGTCATCGGCATAGAGGAGCTCCCAGGGGCATCCCGTTTTGAATTCCTCTGTTATTGCCTGAAGGACTATGATGAATAAAAGGGGACTGAGGGCTGAGCCCTGGTGCACACCTACTTCTACCCATATATATATATATCATCATCATTATCATCGTTTAATGTCCGTTTTCCATGCTAGCACGGGTTGGACGGTTCGACCGGGGTCTGGGAAGCCAGGAGGCTGCACCAGGCTCCAGTCTGATCTGGCTGTGTTTCTACAGCTGGATGCCCTTCCTAATGCCAACCACTCCGTGAGTGTAGAGGGTGCTTTTTACGTGCCACCGGCAGGCTGGCAGTGGCCACGATCGGTTGGTGCTTTTTACATGCCACCAGCACAGAAGCTAGTCAAATCGGCGCTGGCATCGGCCACGTTTGGATGGTGCTTTTTACGTGCCACCGGCACAGGTATCACAACTACTATTTCCATTTGATATTTATTTCAATGTTCATGTACTTGACTCAATAGGTCTCCTCTAGCACAGCAGGTCATTCTGCAATCCAAGGTACTTTGAATGGGCTGGGGCTATGCAAAACTGGTGCAGGAAGCAGCCCGTGTCTTTGCAGTCACAGCATATCTCCAGAGATCTCGGTCCTTCGTCATTGCCTCTGTGAGGCCCAACCCTCGGAGGTCATGCTTAACTACCTCATCCCATGTCTTCCTGGGTCTACCTCTCCCCCTGATACCTTCAACTGTTTGGGAGCAGCACTTCTTCACACATCTCTCCTCATCCATCTGCAGTACATGGCCATACCATCGCAAGTGTCTCTCTTGCACACCACATCTGATGCTTCTTATGTCCAGCATTTTCTCTCAGGGTGCTTACACTCTGTCGTGCATGCACACTGACATTACACATCCAGTGGATCATGTTAGCTTCATTTCTTTCAAGTCTACGCATGTCCTCTGCAGTCACAGCCCATGTTTCACTACCGCGAAGCATGGCGGTTCGCACACATGCATCATATATATATATATATTTGTATGTGTATATATGTGTGTGTGTATATATATATATATTTGTATACAGGGATGAAGTAGAAATAGTGTGTTGAGTTGCAAACCTTTATGCTAAAAGTAAAAATTTAGTCTTTTGATAAATAGAACTTGATCAAATGAATTTTAGACTGAAATAAACACTGAAGGTTGATGCAGTCAAATTATTGCTAAATGAATTTATTGCTAAACATATTTTTGAATTAACAATGTGAATAGACAAATGGGAGATGAAGATAATGATACAGAAAATCCAATACACAGGGGATGATAATGACAAGAACAACAGCAATAAGAATAATTGTACAGATGACTTCTCAATATCTTTTTCCAACCAATATGTGTGTATTATCTAATAAGGTCCTCAATACATGATCACCTGATTTATGTAAAACATATTTGTTTTATTTTTGGTTTTGTTCATTTTTATCTGTATAGGTAGTCTATGGACAGTTCAGCTATGTTTGGAACCATTAGTGGAAATGATTCCCAATAAGGTAAGAGTAAAAGTTTATTATGTTAATTTATTTGTTTGTGACGAGTTATTTTCTGAAGTTGAACTTGATTTTCTACTGTTATTTTTTTTTCCCCCTGCCATGTTTTGTGATTTTTTTTTCCCATGTATTTCATTTATTTTTGAGTCGTCTTCTAGTGTTGTGTTATTCTGTTTATGCTTGCAAATGTGTATACATGTATGTGTTTGCACAGCTAAACCATTAGATTTAAAACCATAATGGTACCTTCTAAAACAACCAGGCCTGTCTAAGTAACTTGAACTTGTTTAATTTACATTGTTAAAACCTGTCCAGCCCTTGCCAACATGGAAAATGGACATTAAATGATGATGATGATATACGTGAAACAGAGATTTCATGCAGATAATTATTGATTCGGCACTGATAATGTGACTAAAAACTTGGTTTTTGGATTTTGTTTGTGCCATAATCTCGTTAATTTCCCTTCGAGCCATCTTTTAACTGTAGTTAGAAGACGTGTTGTGTAAAAGAAAAGAAATATTGAAGGAGAATAATGCTGGAATAAAAATATTTGAGTAGAGTATAAGCATAGCTAAATGGTCTAGAAATTTGCTTTGCTATTATGGGATTCCATTCTGAATCCCTCTTCCTGGAATGTTGGGCAAGTGTCTGTTATTGACAAGGTTTGAGTGCAACTGGTTAGGTAAAAAATTATGTGGAAACCCATTGGATGTAGTGTATCTGTGATTCAAGGGGTCCAGTTTTGTCTCACACAGTTATGCCAGTCCACCTGTGACCACCTTTTAATGATCACCCCACCACCTGCCAAAAAAAAACTATGCATTTTGAAATGTTTATATTTAAATTTAAACCTTTTGCTTTAATTTTATGTAAGAACCTTCAGTTAAATTGCAGTGGACATCATTATCTTACTTCCACTTTCCAGGCTGGTATGAGTTGGACAGATTGCCACAGTCCAAGTCAGTTCTTACTGGGAGCACTGCACTCATGAACAAGCTAGAGAATTATATGTTTCGTTTTTGATTTAGTTTCTACAGTTAGACATTCTTAGAGCATCCTAAGTGCATTTTAACATAGGACCAGTGCTTGAGAAGTTGTCATGACCCTAGTGAAATAAGACTACAGGATTCTCTCAATCATATACCATTTTTCACTTTCACCAACCACTTTACATTGTACTGAGTGTATTTTTATCATGGCACCAGCACAAGTGGAGTTGTCATGTCTCTCCACCGAAACCAGTTTGAAAGGACTTCTCCATCGTATACTTTCTCCTTTTGTCCACCAATTGTTTAGACTGTACTGTTTGTATTTTATCACCAGCTTAACCCTTTTAATACTGACCTACTGGAAACTGATCTTACTTCTTATGTTACAAACTTGTTACTATAAAGTGATATAAATTTTATCATTTCATATCAGTTAATATTCCAAATTCCATCTTAATAATGACTAAGTCAAGTTACTAAATTCTTCATTAAGTTCAAAATTAATAGAAGTAAAGTATATTTCAATAGAAACACAGTAAAAAATGGGTTAAAAAAGAAGTTATTTTACTAACACCCTTTAACCCTTTAGCATTTAACCCAGTTGTACCCAAATATTCTATTTGCTTTATGTTCAAACCAGCCAGATCTGCCCCCTCACACCTACCCTACAATGTCATCCTAAAAATAAGCAATCGTATCATCAAAATCTCAAAGCTATAAGATAATGTGTGATTAATTCAAAACAATGTGAATAAAAAAGCATTACATTAAACAGACTAATGAATGCTAGAGGACTAAATCTTGATTATTAAAGAATAATTAATTTTAAAAAAAACATGGATAGTGTATTTATTAGAAATAATAGCAATTAAAGTATTATGGATGCTCATATCTGTGGAATACTCAACCATTTGCACATGCTTCATTGAGTAGATAGTTTCGCTGATTGAGCAACTCATCATTGCCACTGACAGAGGGCTGACTTCAGAATAGAAGTCAGACTTTAGAATAGAAAACATTGCAAATTTGAGATGTCAACCGCCTCAGTCAACAGTTTTGACAATTATTTTCTGCACTATTTCTCTCAGTTTGCTTTTGATAAAAACATGGTTTAAATTTTGTCGTGAAGTTTTTGTTTATCACTCTAAAAATATTTTCACAAAATTCATTGTGTAATAGCAGCTCATTAAAAGCATTTAAGTGTACCTGAAAACTATACCTGCCCATTCTTACAAAACAACCTGGTAAATCTGGTTGTATCTTAAACTTTGGTGTATATTAAAATACCCACAAATAAGTTGACTTGTTTGAATGTAGTTAGTAAGTGTAAACAACCTATAAATTGGGTTTATGACCCAGTAGTTTTATTTGTTTTCATCTCTGAGAGCTGGCATATATTGGATATTGGTACAAGTAAAAAATATTTTTATATCATATTTGTTTGCCACAGGATAGTAGTGGGAGGGAGTCAATATATAAATGATAGTAACAAAAATGTAAAGATGGCTGTTGAATTGGAACATTTAAGTGATATGCTTACTAAATGTCTCTCTATATTTTTGTAATTCCAGTTGAAACTGATAGAGTTCTTAGTGTTGCGGAAAGACAGCAAATTGGTATTATTGTCAGTATGTCGACAAATGTTAATTCCTGGCCACCAAGCCACTCTTGTCACAATCGCACAAATCTATGATATGCTAAATGATGTTTATAAAAATTATCAAGAAGCTGAAACACAATATCTTGTACATGTAAGTAAACATTTTTCTTCAGCTGCAGTTGTAATTTTGCATTGTCAATCAAGTGTACATTTAATTTAAAGAAAATTGATTCTATTTTTATATACTAGCTTTGGTTGGATAGTTTTTGTGATTATTCATGTTTAAATAAATTATTGGAGATAACATATGACTTGACTGACTTGACAGCATTCACCCGGGGTGGGTTGAGCTGGCTTCATTCATCCTCAATGCTGCATCTCTCACAAACGCTGACCAGGCCTGGCGATTTGAGGCTAACGACCACGTGATCTCCAACCACTCCTTATTCCAGCGGCAAATGCGTAGATATGGAGGCTTAGGTTGGGTTCCAGATCAGCCTTGATTGTCATCAGCCAGGTTTATCATTGTCCACCACATCGCTTTCGCCAACTCTGAAGGGGAGCTGGGGCAATTGCTTCGTAGATGAATTCTCCTGGTTGACAACGGAGGGCATGACCCAGCCAACGCAGACATCTCGTTAGGATGACTTGTCAGAGGGAGGTGATTCTGCACTGGTGTCGCACCGAATTGTTGGAGACAAAGTGATGCCATCGAACACAAAGGATGTGGCGTAGACAGAGGTGATCAAAGGATTCTAGTCGCTTAATATCTTCCACCCTCATTGGCCATGACAAACTGCCATGACTCGCGGCAGCGAGATAACGTATGTGTTTGAATAATTTTTATTTACATATGCAGTGGTGTGAAACAATTCTAACATGTCAAGCCTGTGACTGTAATTCAATTGTTGATTGTAATTTTTTCCATTAAACCATAAACAGACTTTGGAAAGATGTAAACATGTCCTTACCCATACTATCTTGGAGTTATATTTGTTATATGATTTTTCTGGGGAAGAAACACTCTCACACACACACACACACACACACACACACACACTGCAAGACATAAGTGTGTGTCTGTGTATGGGCAAACACATTACAAAAATCATAAACTGTTAGAACTGACTGACAGTGTTGCTTCAGGTCAGATTGACTTCACTTGGAAGCCTGTTTAGTTACACTTACTGCCTGTTGTTCGTCTCTGTGAATTTTGACATGTGATTTCCTGAACAGAATCTAGAAGTGGAGCCTTCAATCAGAATAAGCTAAAATAAAAATGTTTGCAAACAAGTGATAACAGGAAATAATATTTGTTTTTATTGGAAACTAGAGCAATGGTTTAGTTGGTTATAGTAGAGTAAAATGTATACTCATAGGATTTATCCAAGACATATTGTGGCATAGTTGTGTGTGTATAAGCTTGTAAGTGCTGAGTTATTGTTGTTTAACCCAAAGTCGTCTCTGATCAGACACATCTATAATCAAAAATATTCTATCCATGAACATCCAATCTTTTTGTCTCAGACATAGTGTATCAAGGACTACATTATGTAATGTATTCTTCTTTTTCTAAGATAGACTTAAGTTTCAGAATTGACTGCCATTTCTCACAGGCTTAATGATCACTTAATGATTCCTTCATTAACTTAGGTTCTAGATTATTTGCATAGTTGTGAACTTAATCTTTGGGAAATGTTGATTCTAAGATTCTAACAAAGGAATTTTTTTTTCATGTGATTACATAATTGAAAAGTATATTGGATATTTTTTTAAATATTAAAAAAGAATGTACTAAGTTGGTGTGGCAGTTTGTTAGCTTATAGTTTTTTTCTTCTTTTTTTCTCATGTTTAGTCCGTTGATATCTCCAGCCGGCCTGATCCATATCAACGTTCAAACAAAGTGATATTAGACCAATCTGATATGTATACACATGTTTTTTCAGTCTTTGAAAATGCCAAGGTTAGTAAATATTTTTTCAGTTTCTCTCTCGTAATAAATGCACAAATTATATTTTTCTCATATTGAAATAGATTACAAAATGCAATAGGAACCAAAATGATGGGTTGGACAGTTTGACCAGTGTCTGGGAAGCCAGGAGGCTGCACCAGGCTCCAGTCTGATCTGGCAGTGTTTCTACAGCTGGATGCCTTTCCTAACCCCAACCACTCCATGAGTATAGTGGGTGCTTTTTACGTACTACCGGCACAGGTGCCAGGGGAGGCTGTCAACAGTCATGATCAGTTGGTGCTGTTTACGTGCCACCGGCATGGAAGCCAGTCAAGGCAGCGCTGGCATCAGCCACATTCAAATGGTGCTTTTTACGTGCCACTGGCACAGGTATCACAACTACAATTTCCATTTGATTTTTATTTTGATGTTGATGTACTTGACTCAATAGGTCTCCTCAAGCACAGCAGGTCGCCCTACGATCCAAAGTAAGCACAGTAGGCCGTCCTGTGATCTAAGGTACTTTGGATGGGCTGGGGCTGCTATGTGAAGCTGGTGCAGGAAACAGCCATGAACTCACGTTATTTGTCGGGTCTTCGCAGTCACAGCATATGTCCAGAGATCTCAGTCTTTCGGCATTGCCTCTGTGAGGCCCAATGTTCAATGGTCATGCTTGACCACCTCATCCCATGTCTTCCTGGATCTACCTCTACCCTTGATTCCTTCAACTGTTTGGGAGTGGCACTTCACACATCTCTCCTTATCCATCTGTAGTACATGACCATACCTGCACTAACATCTCTCTTGCATGCCACATCCGATGCTTATCATTATCAACCATTGAGTTAAGAGTTAGGAGTCAAATTGTTAGCCTACTAGTAGAGGAGTTATTGTCTATTATACCATCATCAGCACTACGCTGTCTCTTATATAGATACTTAATTCCAGCTAATTCATTTTATGTAGTTAAAAATAAACATCAAATAGAGGTAGATCACACAACTGTTACTGCATAAGTTACTGTTGACATTACAGATATGTGCTCAAATCCTCTTTCAATAGGGAATCAGATGTATCATGCAAGAGAGAAGACAATGCTGATACAAACTTGTGGTTCATATGGAAGACAATAACTGCAGAGTAAAAAAAAATCAGTTGATTTAAGTAGGGAGAATTTTCAAAAGAGAAAGACATGGGAAGAAGTGATGAAAGCTAATCTCATTAGGCTGAACCTTTCAAAGGAGATGAAATACAACAAATGGCAAAACACTATACTAGAGAAAATTTATTGTTGCAAGCATGTAAATGTAGATGTAAAAATGATGATGCTAACTCAATCCATTTAGTTGTAAATAGATATTCAAGGAAGCACAGTTCATTGGTGCAAGAAGCAAGAGATAGCATGTAAATTGATTAGTTGCTTCGTTATTTTTATCATATTGATCTATTCCATAATTACTCACAAAATAGAATATCTTATCTAAGACATGTTACAGAAACAACTAAAAATTCAAAGCAAAATATAGCAATTGATTTTGTTTTGAAAGTACTTTGTTCATATTATCTGCAAGGGTGGTCAAGTGAGGATCTGTTTTAATTGTTGCTGCCATGTGGGTCTATTTAAGAAAAACAAACTTATGTAATTATCTACATGGTGACTCTCTAACACAGCGCTTCTTAAACTATGGGTCGCAAAAATTAAATTCAAACACTTGAATTTCATTTTATATGTTATTTCACAAATGCATATTTAATACCTGGGGTTGCAAAAAATCTTGTGATGAAAAATGGGGTCATGAATGGAAACAGTTTAAGACGTGCTACTTTAATATATAATCCATTCAAATCTGGCCATAGTCAACATTATCTTTCAGTTTTCGAGGATTAATAAAATAAAGAACCAGTTTAGCGCTTGAACCCTTCTCCTAAATTTGAAGCCCTATGTCTGTAGTAGAACTCAATATATACCTCATTTTGCTTTATTTTCCCTACAAAGAGCTTCTAAATGACAAACTGGAAATAGCAGTTAAATGAAAGCAACTACATCGTTTCATGTCCAATTCCATTGTACATCATCTTGATAAGTGTCTTCCATCATAGCTTGAGTCAGTTAAGATCTTGTAGATGAAATCTAGATGGAAAATGGGAGAAACCCATGAGTGAGGCTCCTGTTTTCACTTTCAAGTGGTGCATTTAATCCATCACTCTGTTTAACACTACTACCAACTGGCTCTTGGGATGTCTTTAGTGGAGTCCACTATATTTATAAGCATCCAGGCCGGGCCTCTGGTCTCATAATTTCCTTCACCAGTCTGAGATCCTACAAAGGGTAATGAGTATGCTATCATTTCTCCCTTGATTAGGCCATTAAAAAATATCTCCATATTCTCTATTTTAATGAGTAATGTTTCTAGCTGCTTCTTAAGCTGACTTGATATTATTTAAACTTAATCCTACTTGAAACCTCTCTCTCTCTCTCTCATATCAATAGAAATGGTAGGCTAGTGATAACCTTCAGGCAGCGTAAACTACATTAGAAATACTTTAATCTCTACAGCTTACAAATACAGAAAATCTGTCACTAAAGCACAAGAGGGTACACTTTTCAGTATTCTACGTCTGAATCAAGCACATGCAGTAATTAGAATCAGTGTATATGGTTGAGGAGAAAGATATTCTTCTCAAATGTTTGGAATTTAAGCAACTTTTGTCCTTACTGAATATGAAGTTCTGTCTTCATATCAAATGGTACACTATGTGACAAGTCATATTGTAAGTATCAAGCAGTGAAAGCTAAAGATTCTCTGTTAGACAGGTTATAATCTGTTTGATGCTAAATGTGATTCTCAGAAGGAAATTGTGCTCAAATGAGAACAGGAAGTAAATAAACTAATGTGAAGAGTTTTGAACCATAAATTGAATGAAATAGAAAACAAACTCTCTTAGAAGGGTTGACATAAGAAGTTTATTGCAGTGTGATGTGAATGGATAATGGAAGCAAAATGGCTGCTTTTATTTATTTATTAAAAAGATCATAGTTTATCATACTAAAATAAAAATTCACTTAAGAATTTATCCAGGGCAGACAGTGTATGTGAACTTACAATGATAGCCGCTGTTAGTTGAAACATTATGCTCTGCCCAACAAAACACAATTCTTTAAGGCTTTGCTATGGCTAGCATTGTTTGTGTAGCTGAAAATAGATGCTAAACAATCTAAGTTGATTTACTATCAAATTGTTTACCCTGTGTAGCTGCTAGAAACCTTGTATTTACTTTACCCTTATATCAGAAGTTAACTGAAGACTCATCTGAGACATGGTAGCATAAAAAAAAAAACTTGTAATGATAATGTTCCTAATGCTAAACCACATGACCTGCAATGACCTCACATTTTGCTCAGGGTTAAGGTCCCTCTTTTGAGCCTTAACAGTTACTAACCTAACATCCCTTCCCCAACAAAAATACAAAAAACACAAAGCAATCTATTTGCTTGTCAATCTTTCACTCCACAATATAGTCCAAGCACATCACTTTATCCAGCCATATACTCTCAGTGACTTGTCTCTGCTACTACATAAATCTCTTCTTCTTATTTCTGTTCTCTAATCTGTGAAGTCTATCTCACTCTCGAGGAACAGAAACAAAATTCAGAAGCATTACAAAAATTCTTTATTATTCACATTTCTTTTCTGCTGTATCTTCGGCTCTGTGTTTTTAACAACTGTGATAAATATAAAATTCTTTCCAAAATAATAAATAGGTTGTAGAGGAGAAACTGATTTTACAAAATTGATTCGATGTTTATCTGACTGAAAACTTCTCATGAACTAGATCCTTTGATTATTCAAGAAGTCATAGTCTTTAGTAAATAACCTGAAAGAAAATCTTTCTCCATTGTTTACTTAGGATTCACCTTCTGCAAATACTTTTGTTACAGTTGTAAATGGATTTAGTGTACATGCAATATCAAAGGCGATTTTGAAATATATTTTAAGCAAATCTCTGTATAAACACGATTTGAACTTGTTTTACAACCATGCATTAATATTGTCTATAGTAAATATAACAGTGATATACCACATTTTCTTTTAAATGTCAGTTTATTCTGTGATAAACATATAGTTTAATTCTTTTGATTGTATGTTGTTTTCCAAGACACAAAGTTGTATCGTGCTCCTTTCTTTCTATGCTCAGTTAATGTTGAAGTTTGACTTAGTATTTCTCACTAAACCAGTGTGTATTTCCATATTTGTGGGTTATAAAACAATAAGATTTGTTACAGAATCCTTTATGATTATCTGAACATGCAAGTTTATCACAGTGTAAACTAATTTCAAGGACATCTAATTAAAACTACATTAGTTATTTGTTAAACATTTTGGGAAAGTTACTGAAATGTGTTGAAATCTTTGGAAGCTGTATGTAAAATCCAATCACGAACTATATGTTAATATTTGTTTTGAGATATCATGGCAATGTTATTTGATATATGAGTATTCAGCAATACATTTTCAAAGGGTTATATTTTATAGGGTAGTGGCATACAAATCTTTGTGTAATGGATAATGATGAGATGTGTGTGAAGAAGAGGAAGAAGTCACTTGAGAATCATATTTCATTTTTTCCTTCCCAACTGTTGGTTTATAATGTTTCAGTAACACTTAAAATCTTTGAAAGTTTTTCCTTTGTCTTTTTTTTTTGCTACATGAAAAATTATGATTCTCTTCTTTAGCATCAACATGAATTTAGACATTGATTTCAGTAATTGTACAGTAACTGCAATTTTGCAATAATTTGCAATTCTCCTCCTTAGCTTCAGATATAGCATTTTTGTCAGATCCCTTTGCAACAATTTATATTCTCTTCACTATCTCATAAGATAGCAGCAGTATTCCTGCTAGTATTCCTTATATTTAAAACTCTGGTTGCATTATTCATTGCCACTCTGATATCTTTGGGGTTTTTTTCCAGCAGAGGCAGTCATTCCCATGAGTAGCTTTTTATACGATTCTCTTCTCCAATCATTTTAGGAAATTATTGTGGTACTGTTATTTTGGAACAGCAACACTAATAATGTCTTTTATATTTGCATAAGATGAATTTTCTATTGCAATGTCACAAGTAATTTATAGCTCTCATATTACTTTCTCTGTTTATATTCATGAAGTAGATGCCTAACTGTATCTTCCTGGTTAACATTTCTTTTCTGTGTTATTATGAAAGGTGCCAATTCAATTCTTGTTGAGTCATGTGTATCTTTGTTTTCAATATCTCATCTTGCAGTAGTTCTTTAACCATTTAGCATTCACAATATTCTGTCAAAGGGAAGGTTTATTTATTCACATTCTTTTGAACTAATCATGCATTATCTTGTAGCTTTGAAATTTTGATGAAGTAATTGTTAATTTTCAGAATGATATTGTAAAGTAGGTGACCAGTTTGAACATAAAACAAGTAGAATATTTTGGCCAGAAATGGCTGGTTTAAATCCAAGTTACAGATTTCTTTTACTCTTCAACCCAGAACACCAAACATTAATTCAATTACTTACATGGTGAAAGTATTATGAGACGTGAAGTTATTTAAAGGAGGACACATTTAAAGTAACTCGCTTTCAATCATGACACCTTAGTATCTTGTTTGTGTGATTTCATGTGTATGAATGATAGATTTTTTTGTTTGAGACTTTTAATGGAGAAAGAGGATATATCTAAGTAACGCATATTATTAAGAAAGCAGGCAATTTAAAATAACAGTCACAGATAATTCTTTTTCAAGAAGGAAAATCAAGCTTTTTCTGTTTGAAAGCAAGCAATCAATGAAATATACTTAGTGATGGGCAGAGATTACATATGGACTTCTCCTTCTTTGTAATTAACTACTGGTTCTTCCCTCTGTTCATCCTCTGCCTTTTCTTTACAAATACGAAACAGATCATATGATAATATTCCCATAACTAAGATATTTTTAATAATGAAAGCTGAAAATCCTTCACCAAATTGTTGCCACAGAATCAGTCGAATGGACATGAACAGTAAGTTAATGATAAAAATTTGGACCACTTTTTGCGCAATCATTAAATGTACAAAAATATGTTTACTTCCAAACTCTTGAATATAGAGAATGGTACATGGGAACATTGGTATCATTAGATTGACAACGATTATCACCAATATCATATATACCATACCTTCTGATATTCGTCTTGTTTTTTCTTCTTCATACAATAACTCCATAATATCCATTGTATCTAATAAATCTATAGGCACTGTAGCTCCAACTGTATATATAAATGTTTTCAGTCTATCAGGTGTAGTGTGATGTACGTGAGACATCAGCAGCAAGAAGAATACAACTGCTGTCAGACCAAACATAGCTCTCAGTGCATTTGCACTATAGATTCCAGTTTCATCTTCCATCTCTGCTGCAAAGGAAGTGAAAACCACTATCAGTTTACTTGATAAAACCATTGCATAAATCACCCAAGTGAGTGGTCCAAAGGGAAAATTTTGTTTAAACTCATGATTTGGTAACTCATAGCCTTCAAAATGTTTTTTATAGGTAAAGTGAATATGAACAATAAACAGAGCTAAGTATATACTATCTGCTATCAGCAGACACCAATATGTCGGTGTTTCTTTGTAATATACCAACTGGTAGTTGACAACAAGCATCTGCACCAAGAGATTTAGAATAATGGATATCCGCAACAGTCTGTGATGCAGGTATTCATAGTTTTTGATAATTCTTTGGATCAACATGTTGAATAGTCTAATGATGAGGAATCAAATTATACTGCAAGGCCTCTTGGAAATACTTGGACTGTATCTGCTAAAAGATGTTGAGTTTTTATATTGATATCTACTTTAGTGCTTGCATTTTCTTTTTTTCATTCTTCCAAATTTTCTGCAAAATAAAAAACAAAATTCAGTTTTGTAATATTGTGTATTGTAAGAGGAAGCTAAGTAGCTTTCAAAATTTCATTATGAGTCAAAAGGCATATTTTAATTTTTAATATCTATCTATATTATCTATCTTCTATCTATATTATGATGGAGAAATTTTTTTATAAATTCATGTTCCCAGAAATTTCCTGTAATTTTGATTTCTGAAGTTTATTGAATGTCTAGTTCATTCATTGTTTGCAATGCTCTGTCTCTCTCTCTCACACAGACTCTATCTCTCTAATATAAACACACAAACTCACACACATACTGTCTCTGTAATATAAACACACACACTCCAGATTTGACTAGCAGAAAAACTGCCTGGAGGGCAGTCTTTCTACTAGTCTTTATAATAGAAGTAATGACACAAAAATGAGCCCACACCTACAGAAGGTTTTCTGTTATATTGTTGGTGTTCCTATTTAGCCCCATATCAGCCCTAATTGAGCTGATCAGTGATCAAAAACACTCCAAATTCCTTCATTTTTTTTAACATAGTAGGGTGTGATTGAAGTATTTGATTGCTCTTTTTAGTTAACTGAGTGACTAAGTAGAGATTCCAATATTGGCTTGTGTTTTGTTGTATGTTAGTAACTGGTCATTGTATCCTTCTTACCTCATATTTATTGAAACAAAAATTAATGTTATATCTTTACTGAAACTATTTGATTTGAATGAACATTGGCTGCTATTTGTAGCAAGTCAAAGAAATTCCTTCTTTGGCTTTGAGACATTTTAAAAACTTTAATAATAATACTGATGATGATTTCTGATAATTATCTATAATATTATTCTGCTTGTTATTATGTGTCCTTAACTGTTGAAGAAAACCGATGACAGTCAAAATCTTTAACACAATAAAATAAGAGATACCATAATTGAAAAGCAAGGATGACGGCTCAAAGGGCATCCAGCTGCAGAATACTGCTTGGAGAAGTCTTGTCCATCCATGCCAACATGTTAAAACAATGATGCTGATTATTATTATCATTATTATGTTTTGACTTTTGTCAGAGGCTGCTTAGCTGAATGGTACAGCTGGCATCAGAGAGATACAGTGTTCAATTCTCTGCAGTCATCTGCTGGCAACTCTTAAGGTGGCAAGCTGGCAGAATCATTAGCATGCCAGGGGAAATGCATAGTGGCATTTCGTCCATCGATACGTTCAGAGTTAAAATTCTGTTAAGGTTGACTTTGCCTTTCATTCTTTTGGGATTGATAAATTAGGTACCAGTGAAACACTGGGGTCAGTGTAATTGACTTAGCCCTTCCCCCAAAATGTTAGGCCTTGTACCTATCGTAGAAAGGATTATTGTTATTAAGGCAATGAGCTGACTGAATCATTAGCATACCAGGGAAAATGCTTAGCGGCATTTCATCCATCTTTATGTTCTGAGTTCAAAT
Source organism: Octopus sinensis (assembly GCF_006345805.1). NCBI lineage: Eukaryota > Metazoa > Mollusca > Cephalopoda > Octopoda > Octopodidae > Octopus > Octopus sinensis. Next base: position 57,560,472 of record NC_043000.1, on the reverse strand, counting down.
TCCACCAAAGTTGACTTTGCTTTCATTGTTTCAGGGTCGATAAATTAAGTACCAGTGAAACACTGGAGTCAATGTAATTGACTTACTCTATCTCACCAAATTTCAGGCCTTGTGCCTATAATAGGTTGTGTTTTGGCTTTACTTATACAAGCTGCACCTGATTCTGAACCAGAGATGTCAAGAGACAATGAGATTTTACATCTAAAGATGCTAAGAGATGAAATGCCATGCAATTGAAAAAACTAATACTTGTGTGTTAGAGAAAAAATTAATAATACTGAATGAGTAAGATTGCATTTACAAGAAAGGAATTTACATAAAATATGTGATGTACCCATAAGTATGATCTTTTGCAATTCACCAGGAATTTGGACTACATATTTGTTTGCTCCTTTTGATCTCCTTCCAACGCCCTGGTAGCAATAGGTAATACTGTTGCTTTGAGATGCCACATTCTTCTGATTTTAATCTCCAAGGTCTTATATGTGCTCAATTTCTCAAATGTTTTCAGAGTTGTTTTTTTTTTTTTTTGTCAGCTGGGACTGCAACATCAATCAAAAGATTGTCTGTATTTCCCAAACAGTCAGAACTCTGAAATTCCAAAAGGCAGTAACTTCTTCATTCTGAACAACTTGTGGCAGCTTGTGTTCCCACCTATTATCTTAGTGTGAGAGGTTGCATGTGCAGTATATTGATCAGTGGATGTACTGAGCCACCCAGTCATGTCTTTACAAGCATCCAGAGATTATGCAATCAGTTGTCTCTCTGAATGTTCTCAGCATACACATCATGATGGATTGCTTTCATGTTTCAGAATATTACTTTAATAATTCATTAGTTGGAAGGCATTAATCCTGAGCAGGAATAATACAGTCTTCATTTTCTGGTTTGAGACCAGAGCATGTCAACCCCACTGATGGGTAAGGGTTTGGTCTACATGAAGGTTCCTGACTTTAATTGGGTATTTGCCATGCAGTGGTTTTTTGCCTCCATTTCTCCTTAGTGTATTGAAGGCTGGTTTGTTTGGCTATATTTTTTATTTGTTTTGCCTTGTCAGTTGGGGACACATTTTCTTTGGACACTGATTCATCTAGCTGCATTTCTTGAAGGTATATTTTTGTGTTTTCCTTCAATGAGTGCAATTTTTTGTTATCGTCATGCTTTACATCCAGTCATTTGCTTGTTGCAGGTAGGCTGAGAGCTTTGTGGTTGCAATTTTCGATGATATTTGAGATTGTATTCACTTCCTAACTGCCTTCTTTTCTTGGAAGATCTATTCAGTCTGTCTCTACTTTGTGGTGATGGATTGTTATCAGCTTTCAGATTTTGACCGCAAAGGTAGACCAGTTTATAACATTGAATTAGTATATGGTTACAAGCATAGTCTGTATGTTTATGGCCTCAATTTTGTTTTTGACACTCAACTCAGGATAACTCTTACTCTACGATAGCACTCCTTGCTTATCTTTTCTCTCATTATTTAGTTTTTAATTCCATCTCCTTTACAGACGCTTAGATACTTATAACTGCCCTCAGGTTCTAATTCTTTATTTTAGTATCTCTAGGGTGACGTTGCATGTATTTTATAGTTTTCCCTTACCAAATGCAGCCTTGGCGCATTTGTCAAGCCCAAATTCTATTTTGATATCACTAAATTGTTTGATTATGTGAAGGAATGCTTGCAGTTGTCGATCAATTTTTGCAAGTCATTCATGTAGAGAAGATAATTGATGGGTTTTCCATACATCTTGTAACCATAATTTGTTTCATTCAGGGTCTAGGGGATACAGTGCTAAATAGAATGGCAAAGGAGGTAATGAGTCTTCTTGAAAGATTCCACAATTAATATTAACTTCTCCAAAGATTGCATTTGTTGTGTCTGTGGAATTAATGTCATGATGTTAGATAAAAAAAAATCCTGATTTATTGATGAAATTTTGAATATCTCCGAGCATTCCAGTAATCCATCTGTGCATTTTGTGTAGTCTGTCCAGGTCACTAAAAGATGTTTTTTCTTGTTGTGGCAGTCATCAAGAATCATTTTGTTAATTAACAGTGGACTCCACCATCCAAATGGCCCACATTTACAGCCTTTTTGGTTCATTAGGGTAAATGTTGATGATGTGGAATGCATACATGCATTCCATTAGGGCAGAAGTAAGAATCTTGTACACTTTTGAAAGGTATGTTATGGGTCTGTAGTTCTTAGGGATTTTTGTTTCCTCATTTTGAGGGAGCAAAAGAAGTGATACCATTGGGGTCATTTGTGGTTCCTTCATAATTACATTGTTAATGCAATAAGTTAGCATTTTATGCAAATTAGTAAAGATACTTAAGTCAATAGTTTGGGATCTTGACCTTACCAAGTGATATCCATTTACTAGACGTTTTCAGTGTAAGTCTGACATCTTCACTGATCTCTTCCCATATCTGCTCTTCTATAAGCTGTATTTTGTTTTGTCTGAAAATCCATGGGATATCACAGTTATGCTTCTTCTCATCTGTCCGAATTTTACTCCAGAATTCTGAGGTAAGAGAGATTCTATTTTGATTGTGCTCTTTCTAATGTGCCCATAGTAGAGGTACATGTCTTAGTGGTTAGGGTATTGAGCTTTTAGATCATGAGATTGTGAATTTGGTTCCTGGACCAGATGACACGTTGTGTTCTTGAGCAAAACACTTCATTTCATATTGCTCCAGTCCACTCACCTGGCAAAAATAAGTAATCCTGCGATGGACCAGTGACCTGTCCAAGTGGGGAATATTATTGCCATGGAAACCAGGAAACTGGCCCTTATGAGTCAGTTTGACTCAAAAGGAAAACCAAACTAATGTGCCTATAGAAATTCCTTGGCTTATTTGGAAACAATGTTATCTTGGATTATTTTTCAAAATGGTGTAATTGTGCAGTTTTGGCGAGCGCTTGTTTTATCTTCCCCATCACTTCAGCAAACTGGTGTTTAGACTTTAATTTATATTTTTTTCATTATCTTTCTAGTTTTATGTTATGGCTATTGCTTAAGTTTTTCAGTATTACTATATCTTATCAGAGAGCATTGATTTGTTTCTTGAATTTTTTTCTTGTTTTTCTTTTTTATTTACCACTTTATTTTTTAGTTTTATGTCACACATTTTGGTGCAGACTATAGCAGCAGCAGCATAGACAAACTCATTTATAATAGTCTTAAGGGCCATGTCTGCCTGATAGATTATTTTGACATTTTTTGTTACTATTGCAAATCTGAGGAAGGTCACTGCATTCCTTCATGTCCATATTTTGGACTCAGAGCCATTCATTAATTTTTTCTTCAAGTTCTGTCAGATCAACATTATTTATTTCTGCTAAATTGTAGGTAATTTCAATGGTTTGTTCTCCAGGGAATATATTTATGTTGTTTCTTATTGTGTGTGTTATATTTTATTTACTTCTTCCTATGAAGGTGTTTTTTCTGCTTTGGCTTTAACATCTTAATGGTTGTTGTTGTTGTTATTTCATGAGCTGACAGAATCGTTAGCATGCTGAGCAGAATGCTCAGTGGCTTTTGATTCTTCTTTACATTCTGAGTTCAAATTCCACTGAGGTCAACTTTTCTTTTCATCCTTTCAGGGTTAATAAAATAAGTACTAGTCAAGTACTGAGAGTGGGGGTCAATGCAATCGACTAGCCCCCTTCCGCAAAGTTTCGGACCTTGTGCCTATTGTAGAAAAGATTATTGTTATTATTATTATTTAGGGTGGTGAACTGGCAGAATCATTAAAGCATTAGAGAAAACGCCATTGCTGTATTTCTTTCAGCTCCCTATGTTCTGAATCTTTCAGCTCCCTATGTTCCTGCCTAGGTCAATTTCAGTTTTCCATTAAAACAGTACCAGTCAAGTACTAAGGCTCATTTCATCAACTAACCCCCTCCTCGAAATTGTTCTTTTGTTAGAAACAATTATTATTTTTTTGTTCCCAAATATCTCAACGAGAGATATTCAGTAGCAGCACTTCAAAGTAACAATTTTTTGCCAACCTAATGTGGCAGTCCCATTTTGATTAATTTATTCTTTTGTTGGAAGCAGTTGTTTTAATTAATTTGTTTTTTAGTTAGAAACAATTATTATTTTGCTGTTCCTAAATCTCTCAACAAGAGATATTCAGTAGCAGCACTTAAAAGTAACAATTTTTTGCCAACCTAATGTGGCAGTCCCATTTTAATTATTTTTTCTTTTGTTAGAAGCAGTTGTTTTAATTAATTTGTTCTTTTGTTAGAAATAATTATTATTCTAATGAATTTGCCATATTTTTCTAATCTAGATAAACTTTTGTAGCATGTTCAGTTCAAATATATTTCCTTCTGTTAATTCAAATAATATTGGCGTTAGGAAGGGCATCCAGCTGTAGAAACTCTGCCAAATCAAGACTGGAACCTGGGGCAGCCATCTGGTTCTCCAGCCCTCAGTCAAAACCGTCCAACCCATGCTAGCATGGAAAGCGGATGTTAAACGATGATGATGATGATGATGATATGACTAAGATTTGAATTACTGTTAAATCATATAGAGAGGCTTCTGTTGTTGTTAATCCCAGACTCAGCTTTTATTGTGTAGACTTACAATCAAAGGCATTCCAAACATGACCACTCCAAATTTTGGGGGGGATTCATATTATTTCATGTTCTTTCCTTATTTGACCCTTTTGCTGTTGAAATATACTACCTCTCTTTCAATTTATTTTGAAAATAACGAAAAGTTTTGTAAAATAACTTTGTTGTTGTTTTAGGCAGGCTAGTATCAAAAGGGTTAAGACAGTAGGTATGATTTGAGGGCAATCTGTTTCCATTTCTAGCCAACCAAGTGTCCAGATACAAGCTTCTTGTTAGATCAGAATGGGTTATGTGGTTAACACTGTTTAAGCACTACTGCAGTATGCTTAAACAAGGAGATAGCTTGAATTGCGTGATGTTGGTATGAGGATGACTTTGTTGACATAGTCGTTTTTATTGATTATAATGACTTTGAATAGGTGTTTTCCCCATTTCAAAGGCAACAAAGCTGTTTTGAAAAACTTTTTTTTTCATTTTTGCTTTATTTATTTCATTTCTATCTGCTTCAAACAGTTTGATGTAACGATATACCCCACAGCACTTATAGGCATATCGAATAAATATACTTGTTATTTTTATAAAATTCTTTACTCAGGTGTGTAAATAGATATACAAGTTTTTCAAAAGCATGCTAAAGCCAATATTTGTTAAAAGTGTATTTAGAAAATTATACTGGTTCTGATGGGAAATTAAAACTAAAATAAACAAAAATGCTTTTCTCTCACTTTCCACTGGAAAAGAACATAATTTCTGAAATCTTTATTGTTTGTATCAATCCTTATTATACTTTTCAGTTTAAATGGTTCTAACATTTGAGATGGTTTCACTTTGTTAAATAATATATTTTTTAGATTGTATAATGTATAAAAGTTATGCATTTCTACTCTATTCAAAATAAAATTGTATATGGTGAAGATAACTAAAATAAATACTACTAAATCAAGAAAAATACAAAAATCTGTCTGATCTTAGTATATTTTCAAAAACTGAAGCTTTAGATTTTCATTTATATTTTTTATTTGTTTATTATTGAAAGATAAGATTCAGCTTCTTTATACACCATGCTTAAGGTTACCTTTCTAGGGAAACCATCACTAAATTAAAAATATGGTTTAGAGCAAACTGTTAATATATTAAGTGTTATAATATATACACCAAGCCTACTGTAAGTGGTTGAGAGTAGAAGTATTTAGATGTAAATTTAGTTGCTAATTCTTGTTGACAAAGCAACTATGTGGAGGCTTCTGTTCACAGGTAACATGTGAGACAACACAAAATTAAAATATCCAAAATTAAAAGGTCACCTGGAAATGCAAGGAGCATAATTGTTGTTACACCAAACCCCTCTCAGGACATGCCATTACATGTAAAATTGCTTCTTACTACTTATATACACCTACAACACTATCCCTTCCACCCAGTTCATATTAACATACAAAAAGAAGTATCAACATCAATAGCCTCATTATTTGAAAGCACATCACAAGAGATATAAGTGTAGAAGAAGAGCAACTATTGCATTGCCCAAATTCACTTTGCCCATCTCCAGTGAGGTCACCACAAGAATGTAGATTACAGAATCAGATAGGACAGTGGAAAAATGCATTGTCTGCATTGTTTTATTGCTCCCATGCCAACAAAAATAAAACACTGTATGCCAGATTGCATGATGTGGATTTTTTTCTAGTTGTGACATAGTATATCTGGGAAGCTCTGCGTGGTCATATTTAGTCTTGTATATGAGAACTGAATTTGAATTGAAATAACTATTCTATGAATTCATATTGATTCAGTTACAAGCATGAATTTGCAGGGTTATAGATGGCCAATTCAATTGGATATTGGTGTTGATGAAATTAATGGCCAGTTGTTTGTGTTTAATCACCAATATGGGCTTTGAGAAAGATATTTAACTTTCAAACTACTACTTCCATGGTTATTTATTATTTCATTAATTTTAATTACTTTAGGGTAAAGTAGCCACGCACACTTTCTAAACAATAGGAGGCAGTGTAAACCGTCAGGTTGTTTTGTTTGGACTCATATCTCCTCAAGTTTATTTCTTAAGGGAAGTACATCCCAATAGTAGGTCTTACCTAAAATGTGACCCACAACCCCAAATTCCATCAATATTATGGAAACGTTCAAACTCAGTGTTCAAACATATGCAATGGCATTTTCTATTTTAAAATTATTTCTCATCATCTACATGTTTATTATCTCTTTGTATAGTTTTTTTTTTTAAGTCAATTCCAGTCATTGTTGTACCTGGCATTATGTGAACAATGAGTCAATTGATCAGTTGTTCACTTACTACAAGGATTCACAACTAAGCATTTTTAAATGTCACATTTTTAATTCAGTCATTGTTCTCTAAGGTGACTGTTATAGAAAATTAATGTTAGCCTTCTTTATTGATAAGTGTTAGCTAAAATATTTTCTTAAGAGTAAATGTCACGGTGTGTATTTGCCAGTATTGATATAATAATTGCCAGTGTTCATATAATAACATTTACTTCAGTCCACACAAACACCTTTAAGTAGAATTAGTGTGTAGGTCAGTTATACTGGAATTCATGTGAATATATAAATACTTGTTTACCAGTTCCCTCTAGAAATAAAGCCATTTTCACACATAATGTGTAAGTAATGTCTTGATGCATTAAAAGGATTTTCTCACTGCCCTGTGTTCTATCTTGCATGTGTGTTTGTGTGTGTGTGAGAGAACTGAGTCATTGAATAAATGGGACATATATTTTAAGATATTTTATTGGTTTTTGTCATTGCACTAGCTTTAAATGTTTAGTTAACCATATTGTCTCCTGAAATTCCAGTCCTCTACTTTATCAATCCCATATTGTGAGACTGCTCAGTTAAAGTACACACAACACCTTCAGATAGAATTAGTATGTAGGTCAGTTATACTGGAATTCATGTGAATATATAAATACTTGTTTATCAGTCCCCTCTATATATAAAGCCATTTTCACATATATTGTGTAATGTCTTGATGCATTAAAAGGATTTACTCACTGCCCTTTGTTCTATCTTGCATGTGTCTGTGTGTTTGTGAGAGAACTGAGTCATTGAATAAATGAGACATATATTTTAAGATATATATATTTTATTGGTTTTTGTCATTGCACTAGCTTTAAATGTTTAGTTAACCATATTGTCTCCTGAAATTCCAGTCCTGTACTTTTATCAACCCCATATTGTGAAACTGCTCAGTTAAAGTACATAAAGGAAAACTAACATAAGCAAATCGCACACGCACACATACAGTGGGCATTTAAATAGCTTCCATCTATGAAATTCCACTTAGAAGGTATTGCTCAACCTGAAGCTATAGTCAAACCCAGAATCAGGTTCTTCTGAAGCAGACTTCATGGCTACACAGCCATGCTCTCTCTCACACACACACACACGTGCGTATGCGCAGGCATGTTGGTTAGTGTGGTCATGGCTATGTGGTTAAGAAGTTTTCTTCCCAACTACATGGTTTCAGGTTCAGTCCCACTGTGTGGCACCTTGAGTTTTTGGGCCAACCAAAGCTCCATGAATGGATTTGGTAGGCAGAAACTGAAAGATGCCTGGTGTGTGTGCATGCGTGTGAATATATAAATATCACAGTATCGACCAGACTATTGGATGTTGCTATACATCGCTAGTCACAGTGCGCTTTACATTATTTTAGCTTTTGAATAATGTCACCTTGCTGGTTGGGCGAGCAGCCCAACATTCCCCCTTGATCTGAAGGCTATTCCATCGCAGAGTTACCCATTTACAGTGTTTTGCTCTGGAGCACAGCACACTGCCAAGTTCAGGAATCAAACCCACAGTCTAGTGATCGTGAGTGTAACACCCTAACCACTAGGCCAAAGGACAAATGATATAGGAAGGGGCTCAAAAAGACATACCTTTTACATCTATCTAATCTGAATCTAATAATATATATTCAGTGGGGGTAAAAAAAAAAAAAATGGAATTCTGGTTTAAGCACCCCATAAAACCCCTCACGGCTTTTTTATGTTTTAGAATTTTCAAAAAATTTTTGCGAATTTGTGTTCTACACGCGGGAATTCATACGATTATGAAAAAAAAATTTTTTAACCACTCCCCCTCCTACCATAAACCTTAAAAGTTCCGCTCTTTTTTGAATACCTGTTTTTTTAATCAGAGGTTAAAATACAGAGAGTCCAAATTTTTTGCTTAGATCCCAGCAATGGGCCATTCTTGAGTGCATTATCCGTCCATTAAATGTGTTTATAGGGAGAAAAATATTGGAAAATAGTAATGCATGTCAGTGACAAAGAAACGAGGAGGGTGTCAGGTGGTTATGAGATGTGCTAAAAGTAACAGCAATATGGCCTTTAAATCACACTTTTTTTTTTTACATAATTGTATCAATTTCTGTGTGTAGAACACAAATTCACAAAAGTTTTGTGAAAATTACAAAAAAATAAAAGAAATTATGAAAGTTATGTGGGTGATGCTTAAACCAGAATTCCGCCAAAAAGAAAAATCATTGATTTTGACAATTTCATTGTTGTCATTAGCAATTCTTAACTTACTTTGTAAATTGTTATTTAATTTTAACTTTAACTCTAAAAAATTACATAGTTAAAAGCATAGCTTTCTTTGGGGTGCAAAGCATTCAAATTAACCTTCTCTTTGCATTTCGATGACAATTGTTTTCTATCATATCTATAAAAGGGAGGATGTGTGTGTACGTGATTGTAATTTATGCACGTCCACAAATTAGCGCGTATGTCGCTCAAATTTTAGGAGGACATGTGTCAACACCCTATCTGGGTTTTGTCAACTTATTTTTTTCCCGAGGCACCCGCGGATAGGGTAAAAATCTATTTTCAACCATTTTTAACCATAACAAATATCAGCCATTGCGTTTTTGATGGCGTCTAACAAAAAAAAAAGTAAGATAAAGAAAAGTGGAAGAAAGAGACAGAGAGTTTCATGGGAAAGACAAAGTGAGAAAGAGAGAGAGAAAGTGACTACGTTCATAAAAAAATAAAATGTAAAATGTTTTGTTTTTTGTTTTTGAAAGGCACACTATATTTTATAATCATAATTACAATATATTTATTTTAAATCGTTCATCTTCCCCCCCCTCTCTCTCTCTCACACATTACTTTGGGTGCGAAAGAGTTTTGTTTTTATTTTACGCCGAGTAAAAAAGTGTTTTGTTGAGAAATATATATAATATAACTATTTTCAACGGATTTCGCCCAAATTTGACGTCTATATTACTTAGTTTGGTTTGAAATAAAGAACTTGATTAGCTTAATAATCGTAACTTAATCCCGGGCAAGGCCGGGTTATACTGCTAGTAAATGATATGGAAACCAACGTGTAGTTTCTATGGGAAAACTCGTGGGAAGTACTTAGTTTGCGGCCGAAATTTCGCCCAAATATAAATCTGAAATGGTTTACTGATGAAGTACTCGAAAATATAATTTAAGTTGATTGTCTATGAATTAGTAAAGTTCATAGATAATCTATTAATATTTAATTGCCTTTAGTACTTTAATTACTTGTCAAACAAGTACATGTAAACTTAATAGTAATTTTATAAATAATTAATTTTAGTAATGAATTTATAAAATCAGAGAGAAATTTATGCTTGCATTATAAAATTAGAGAGACATTTATACAAATGCTTTCCCCAACAGATTGTTAAAATACTTGTAAAATTCTACCACTGGTATTAAAAATGTTCCGCTTGGTCAAATTCACCTCAAATTACATCCTTAGACCAACGGTCCTCAACCTTTCTCCCACCACGCACCAGTGGGGTCACATAACAAAACAATAAAATGCATAATATATAATCTAATTATTACATATATATTACATGTTTTGCAAAAACACCTTACAGACTGCGATAGTTAATAAAAAAATAAAGGGAAAAAAATACTTGTTCTTTCTGTACGACCCGGAGGTTTGGGACCTCTGAGCTGGCAGAAACGTTAGCACGCCGGGCGAAATGCGTAGCCGTATTTCGTTTGCCGTTATGTTCTGAGTTCAAATTCCGCCGAGGTCGACTTTGCCTTTCATCCTTTTGGGGTCGATAAACTAAGTACTAGTTACGCACTGGGGTCGATGTAATCGACTTAATCCATTTGTCTGTACTTGTTTGTCCCCTCTATGTTTAGCCCCTTGTGGGCAATAAAGAAATATGAATTAGACACAGTGATAGTGGGGGAAGGGATCGTCACAACTGGAATACTTTTGATCATAGGGCAGCTGGTTGAAAGCTGACCTATGGCTAAACAACAAAAGTAGTGTTTACAAAACTATTTATTGCAATATATATATATGGTACTATTTAAGAAGTGTGGTCCCGGTGCGCGCACCTGCGCAAGCTAGTCGTGACTAGTCGATCCTTCAACGACTACCTAGCAAAGTAAATAAAACACAAAAACACGAAGGATCGACTAGTCACGACTAGCTAGCACGGATGCGCAAGTACCCGAGACCGGGACCGCTCTTCTTAAATAGTATATATATATATATATATATATATAATGTGTATATATATATATATATAATGTGTATGTGTGTATATTTATAACTTAAATTGTTGATTATATTACACTGACAAACAGAAGATATATAGGAGGCCCAAGAAGAAACCTAATGAATTTGCCAATCCATATATGCACGGAGAGGAGAGGAATTAGCACTTATTTCTTTTCTTTGATTGTCACTTTTTCGCGGTTGCAGACATGCGTAACAAAAAGTCGCTATAAATTATCAGTGGACGAATTCTTGCTTATTTTAGCGTTACTATTGAGAGTTAGCAGTATAGCCTTTATATTTAAATATTGTATTCCAGTACCTTCTGGTATTAAGGAATATAACAGAATACTTTCAACATGTGATCCAATAAAGAAGTCTTGTACACGGCTTCTAGAAACTGCAGCCAAATTTCAGAATTCCCCTTAAACCACAATCTACTGTCTTAAAAACGATTTATACCCGAGACTGCATTTGATAATGCACTATTATGTACATGAAGTCTGGTGGTGGTGGGGGTGTACTGATATTCGTAACTGGAACGCTTTTGATCACAGGTCTATTCAATCGTGGTTGACTTGGAGCTAAACAAACAACAAACTTTTCTGGAGATTTTCGGTGAAATCTTACTAATTTTTATAATTAATTATAAAGGGGTAATCATGGGTAAATATGCAGTTATGCAGATTTATTTAATCATTTAGTTAATTTATTCCTTTTTACTTTGTTTTAGTTTGAACTGAAGGTTTGAAATCTTTTAAGAAAAAGAATTATTAGGAAAATATATTAGCAACTTTGCAACAATTTATAGGTACCTAAATGTTTTCACCATTTAATGCAGTTAGTTTCTAATATAATAAACACAACTATCGTTTTTCCTCGCACGAACCCAAAATATTTCCCATTTCTCTGACATGCTTCTTTTTTTTTTTATGAGAAAGTATTAAAAATAAAACAAAAATGGTAAGAAAAATGCTTCGAAGCAAACTTACGTAATTTACTACTTTTTGACTCCTGCGAACTTTCCTTTCGGGGTTGTTTGTATGAAGTTAAGAAAAAGAAGAAAAAACAGTGGGAGAAGGGCGACAGAAGTATAACACTGCTAAAAATGCGTTTATCCCTCTGCTCAAAGAGTCCGTGTGACTTTCTAGCGGAAAGCTACTCATCTGCTACCTGTGAAAACAGCATCACTGTCTATATACAGTCCTTCTTAATTTATGTCTTGGTTGGTTCACGCAACTAGGTCACCAGAACAAAGGTTAAAATTGAAACCAGTTACATTTTCAAAGTATGTGCTTTCATTTAATGTTAAGTTTGTTCAGGCCTTGCGCCTATGCAAAAAAAAAAAAAAATCAATAAAACGTGAAGTGAAAATAATCAAGTCAGTAGAAAATGTATTGTAGTTAGTTAATGCAGCGTGGTTGAATGATTAAGAAGCTCCGGTTTTCAATCACTAGGCTTCAGGTTCGATCCTACCGTGAAGTCTTGGGCAAGTATCTTTAGCCCAGACTTTGTGAATGAAATTGGGTAGACAGAAACTGTCAAAAGTAATCTAAAGGTGCGATCTTATCGCTCACTGCTATTTTGTTTCTGCTCAAGAGTTACGTTAAGGGTACACGTCCCGGTAAAATACTCAACTTTTTACGTGCAATTTTAATAAGTGTGTAGTTTAGTTGATCGAACAATTGAACGCTCACTATCATAATATACGATTGTGTGTGAGAGAGGGGAACAGTTTTTTGTTTTGATTTTTCGTAATATCTTTTTCTTTGTCCTTCGCCTATGAGAAATTGTCCTTTATTCGTCGGGGGAAAATTTAATCGACACCAGTATGATTTTATTGGCAGAATCGTTAGCGCCCTGGACGAAATGCTTAGCGATATTTCGCTCGTGGTTACATTTTGAGTTCGAATTTGCCTCTCATCCTTTCGGAGTCGATATAATCGATTAGCCACCTCCCCCGAGATGTCATGCTTTGTGCCTATAGTAGAAAGGATTATTACCTCCGTTTTAGCAAATGCGGAGGTATTGTTTTTCAGTCACGTTTGTTTGTCCATGTACAATATATCTCAAGAACCACTGGATGGATTCGGATGAAACTTTCAGGGATGTTTGGCATCGTGACTGGCACGAACTGGTTAGATTTGGGGATCGATCCGGTACCGGAGAAGGATTCTGGATTTTTTTTTTTTTTAAACTTAATTCTGAGAGCGGTCGGGTTCATTTTTAGTATTCTCGTTTGTGAGAGCAGTCGAGTTTATTTCAGATATTCTCATTTTTAAAATCATCTCTGGCTAATCGTTGAGACGTTGGTGTTGCCTTGGCGGTGGTTTGTGCTCACTGAGTGTTGTTGTTGTTGTTGTTATTATTATTATTATTATTATTATTATGTGTGTGGCATCTCAGCTTTCTGCCCTCTACTGCTACAAATAGTTTTGATCCTCTTAATACTTTCCTCTTTGGCTAATCCCTCAACTTTTTCAAGTTCCACTTGAAAAGTAATTGTAGAGAAGAAAATATGGATCTTTTCGGTTTGAACGGCAGTTTTTTCTTGCGGTGTCATATGGAATTGTCACCCATAATTATGACCCTAGTATCGATCTATTGCATTTCAATCTATTTTAGGGTTAGGGGTGGAGAAAGGTATCTTTTTTTCTTCTGAAATGTAAATAAACCCAATCTGTTTCTTAAACGAGGGACATATTCATACGGCACAGAATGTTTCTTACCTCAATACACGTAATTGATTGGTTGAAATTGCAGAAATTGAAGAAAAACAACAACAAATATCTTACAAACCATAGAATTTTCTCAATAAAGCCAAGAGAAAAAGATGTTTTATAAACACATTCTACCAGTATGCGAAGTTTAAAATTTTTTAGTTACCTAGAAATTATGTTAAAAACTGCCTTTCAAACCGAAAAGATCCATATATATATATAAAAAAAAAAGAAGAAGATAAATGCGCCTCGCTGTAAATCGAACCATCGCACATTTCTTCAGTGTACTTTTGCGTAATTACGTTTAAAATTTTTTTCTGTGTATGTTTCGTAAGATTGCCGTTTTGTACTTGACGACCATTCAGTGATGGTGGTGGCATGCATATTAGATATTGGATGACTTTGCTGTGGTAATAACCATCTGTTTACGAAGAGAAAGTAGTCGACCTCTTGAAAAACAAACAAAAAAAAAAACATAAGCTTTCAATTTATTTTCATTGTATCGTGTTACATTTATTTTATAGTCGCGTGCGAGTGTTTGAAAGAGAAACGTAGGAGGGAAATAAGTAAACGTACTGGAAAAGGAGCGTTTTCTTACAATCCACGTCACTTAGTTTCTTCGATTTCTTTTTACTGCAAAACCTGTCGTGTTTTGTTTAGACACGCGGGCGCTAGCGCGCAAGCACGCACACTCACTCACTCACACACACACACACCTGGTAAGTGTTGTGTGTGTGTGTGTAAATATACTCATATGGTCACCCCGACCTGCTAGAAATATCAGCCAAATCTTTAAAATGCAGTAATTCCTCGACTATCGCGGGTGTTAGGTTCGAAAACAATAGGTGAAAATCCGCGAAGTAGAAACAGTACTGTACTGTATGTCTTTTTTTATTATTTTTATAATTTGAATTTATTTTATTAATTTTTAGGCGTGAAAATGCTTTATTTTGCCACAAATAATTAAAATCTAAACAAAAATATAAATACCTATTGGCCACAGAAACCCGCGATGTACTGAGGGCGCAATAGGTGAACCGCGCTATGGCGAGTGATTTCTGTACACCCAACCGTGCCTTAAAAAAAAAGATGGAAGAGGTTATGCATTGAATGCTGTATATCGAAAGATAGTCGAATTGAAATGCCTTTTATCATAGATCTCGATCAGGGCTGATTTGAGGTCAAACGATAAAGTGTAATTCGAATTTTGTTGTTCTTATTATATTAATATACAGAGGTAAAACCTGAGATGTTTCTAACCTGTAGAGCAAGACTTTATAAGTCGAATATAATGCTATAGTATAAATGACTATGCTAAGATTACAATGAATAATGATGGAAGTATACACTGTATATATATAGAAGTGACAGTTTTTATAACGTTGGTGGGGAACATCTAAATTTGATACTGAAATAACCAAGCCACATGTTCTTGGATGAATATTTATTATCTTGTTTTATTGCTAAGACTCATGTGATTGTGGTTTATTGCTATTGTTTATTTTTCTTTTGCGGGGTATGGGTTTAATCGAAGGGGTTAAACAGTAAAGTGGAAGAAACCATTGCTGGGTTATCATAATAAGGCTGGAAATGTGATCAAAATGCTCACAGCAGAAAGCACTCTCCTAACCCTTTTGCATTTAAACCAGACAAATCTGGCCCAAATATTCCATCTGGTTTATGTTCAAACTAGCCACATCCAGCTTCTCATATCTACTCTACAATGTCATTTTAAAAAGTACATAAACAATCGGATCATTAAGGTCTTGAAGCTACATGATTAATTGAAAACAATGTGAATAAATAAGCATCACATTTGACTGAGTAATTTTAATGCTAAATGGTTAAAGACACCTAAAGATGGCAGATTGGCATTTGTTTAAAGTATTGGATAGAGTATCCCATATCTCATAATATATATTCTGACTCTCTATGTTCTGAGTTCAGATCACACTGAAATCAGTTTTGCCTTTCATCCTTTTGGGTTGATTCAAAGAAGTAACAGTTCAAGGCACTGGATTGTCAGAACTGTTAGAGAGTCTAGCAAGATGTCTTGTGATATTTGTTCAGGCTCTTTGCAGTCTGACAACAGCAACACCTGTGAGAATACTGGTTGCCATGCTGTATCAGCACAAGTCAACAGCCTTTTCCTTTGGTAAATTCAATGAAGGGGTATGGGACGTTTTGACACATCTGTTTTAGCTGTGTATATGTATATATATCTATGCATATGTGTGTGTGTGTGTATATGTAACAAAGTGAAGTTGTAAGGTACCGCACGAGTGGAATTATATATGAAAGAAGGTTTGAAAATGCAAATTTCAAAGATGTTTATTCACTTGATCAGTTTCACTTTTTTAGAAGCAGATTGTCAAAAGTAACATGTAAAAGCTTAACAAAGCTTTTACGTGTTACTTTTGACAATCTTTAAAATTGCATTTTCAAATCCTCTTTCATATATATATATATATATGTGTGTGTGTGTATGTATGTATATGTATGTATATAAATGTATATATATATATATGTGTGTGTGTGTATGTGTGTGTGTATGTATGTATATGTATGTATATAAATGTATATATATATATGTGTGTGTGTGTATGTGTGTGTGTATGTATGTATATGTATGTATATAAATGTATATATATATATATGTGTGTGTGTGTATGTATGTATATGTATATAAATGTATATATATATGTATGTGTATATATGTATGTATGAGTATATATGTATGTATACATGTATGTATATATATATGTATGTGTGTATGTATATATATATGTATGTATATATATATGTATATATGTATAAATATATGTATATATATATATGTATGTATATATATATGTATATATATATATGTATATACATATATATGTATATGGCGTTAGGAATGGCATCCAGCCGTAGAAACACTGCCAGATCCGACTGGGCCTGATGAAGCCTTCCAGCTTCACAGACCCCAGTTGAACCGTCCAACCCATGCTAGCATGGAAAACGGACGCTAAATGATGATGATATATGTATATATATATGTATATATGTATATATATATATATATATGTATATATATATATGTATATATATATATATATGTATGTATATATTATATATATATGTATGTATATATATGTATGTATATATATGTATATATATGTATGTATATATATATATATGTATGTATATAATATATAATATATATGTATGTATATATATGTATGTATATATATGTATATATATGTATGTATATATATATGTATATATATGTATGTATATATATGTATATATATATGTATATATATATATATATATATACTTTATTTTAAGCAGCAGAAAATTCAACAAAATCTGTAACAGATTTTGTTGAATTTTCTGCTGCTTAAAATAAAGCATATTACTCTACCACTGGTATTTGAGTACTCTTTTTTCCACCTTGTTTCACATTTATGTGTTTACTCCGGTATATATATATATATATATATATATATATATGTATATATATTTTATTTTATTTTATTTTATTTACTTTATATTAAAATTTTTTTATGTATTGGATTAAGTCTTTCTTTGTTTGATTTGCAAAATAGTGGTTTTGTCTCTAATTAATATTATATATGTATATATATATATGTATGTATATATATATGCATGTATATATATATATATGTATAACTTAGAAAGGTTTTGGCCAGTATTGGCCCAGGCCATGTCTGACTTAACAGCACCACCTGGCGAAGTCTTTCAATTCAGGATTTGGGCACCAAGGCCCATTCGAGCAGAGAGTTATTGTTTGCGGTGACATATCCGGGTGTGGGTGGTTTGTCCGGGTCTGTTTGAAGGAATTTGTCCAAAGACTTCTTGAATTTTGTGTGGTCAGTTTCTGTTTTGACATGTCCTGGTGTAATGTTGAAGAGTGCGGGTCTAATTGAGGTGAAATAATTGTGCCGTATTGTCGTTATGTGATGCGATTTAGATTTTTGTTGTGGACGGATGGCACGTGGTCCAAGCCTTGGATGTATTTTGAAGATGATGCTAACATCATTCGGACAGTGCTTATGGAATATTTTCCACATCATACAGATAATGTAGCATTCACGGCGTCGTTGGAGTGAATACAGTTTCAGCTTCTCTAATCTACCCCAGTAGTCGAGGTCTGACATGCCATCTATCTTTTTTGTGATTGACCTTTGGGGAGCTTCAATTCTCATAATATTTTGTTTTGTGTAGGGAGACCACAGTGGACAGCAGTATTCAAGGTGGGGTCGGGCAAAAGTGGAGAAGAGAAGGATAATGGTGTGGGAATCTCTCGACTTGAGGGTTCTGAGAATCCAGGAACACATTCTGCGGGCCATGTCAACTTTGCTGCTTATATGTGTAGCCCAGCTTATGTTGTTGTCCACTGTTACTCCCAAGTCTCTGATGTTGTTAGACGCCATGAGAATTTCTCCAGTAGGAAGGGAGTATGGGAGTCTCAGAGCATCCTCCCTTCCAAAGTGGATCAGTTCGAATTTGTCTTCGTTTAGCAACATGTTGTTCCTTTCCGCCCATCGGACAACAGCCAGTAGGTCTGACTGAAGACTTATTCGGTCATCCACGCCATTGATGACCTGTAGCTTGGAATCATCAGCGAAGGTTCTGATGTTACTGAAATCACTCATAAGAAATACGCTCACGTGGTGTTCCAGTTACATGAGGATTTCTTTAATTCTTGTGAGGCAATCTTCAAAGTTGCCTATGTGGTTTGGAACATCCAGTGGGCAATATGTATTGCATTTGACTATACTGTGTTGTCTTATGTATACAATTAGAGTGTCAAATACTGAATTTGAGTATGACAGTAAGAACTGGGGTGTAAGGTCATCACAGATATATGCAGCAACTCCACCACAGCTCCTTTCCCTTCTGTCTGTTTGCAGTATATATATGCATATATATATATATATATATATATATATAATATTATGTGTGTGGTGTGTGTGTGTATACATAATATATATATAGTGTGTGGTGTGTGTGTATACATAAATAATATATATATATGTGTGTGTGTGTGTGTGTGTGTATACATAAATAATATATATATGTTTATATCCACATAATATATATATTATATAAAATAATATATATATATAAATATATTATATAATATATATATATCTGTGTGTGTATGTATATATGTTTATATCCAAACATAATGTATATATATGTGTGTAATATATGTTTATATCCAAACTAATGTATATATATGTGTGTATATATATGTTTACATCCAAACATAATATATATATATGTGTGTATATATATGTTTATATCCAAACATAATATATATATATATGTGTGTATATATATGTTTATATCCAAACATAATATATATATGTGTGTATATATATGTTTATATCCAAACATAATATATATGTGTGTATATATATGTTTATATCCAAACATAATATATATATGTGTGTATATATATGTTTATATCCATAAATAATATATATATATATGTGTGTATATATATCCATATATACATAATATATATGCATTTATATATACATACGTATATGTACATACTTCTATACATATATATAAAAGCATATGGGGCACAGGACGTCATGAAACACATACAACAAAAAGATATGAAACATGAGCACATGGAACACAAGCTATTCTCTCAAACAACAAAAGACACAAATGGAAAACAAGACAAACAGCACTAAGAATGACCCTTTATCAGCTGCTGGCCGCTTCTCCACTCTTGCACTTTGAGCATTTAACATGTATATATATATGTGTGTGTGTATATATGTATATATATATGTGTGTGTGTATATATGTGTACATGTATATATGTGTACATATATATATGTGTATATATATATATATTTATGTGTGTATATATATGTGTGTAGATATATATATATATATAGGTATACGTATATATATAGGTATATGTATATATATATATATATATATATATGTTGTGTGTGTATATATATATATATATACATTTTATATATCCCTTCATCAGAGACAGTGTGAAAAAATGGTATATGTATATATATAGGTATATATATATATATATATATATATATTGATAAAACGGTAAGATAACAAAAGAAAGAAAGAGACCTCAATATTATGTAAATAGAGGAAATTTATCTATACAATATGTTACATTACTCGGTAGTCAAGATAAAACTCTGAGTTTCAGATGCCAAAGTGGAAATCCACAACACCATCTCTTCGGTTA